>NC_092508.1:113245768-113545768 GCF_047511675.1 Marmota flaviventris
TAGCTTTAACCATAACACTAGGCCTAACCCTAACCTTAACCCTAGCTCTAACCATAACTCTAACCCTATTCCTTACACTAAGCCAAGACCTAACCCAAATGCTAACCCTAAACTTAATTCTAATCCTTAGCCTAACTTAAACTCTAATCATAATACTAGACTTAACCCTAGCCCTCATTCTACCTCTAAACCCATCCCTGACCCTCATATGACCCTAACAGTAACCCTAGGTCTCAACCTGACCCTAACCCTACACCAAACCCTAACACTAGCCATCCTGGTAACCCTATACCTGTACATAAACCTAATACTAGACCTGGACCCAAAGTTAATCCTAAATATAGTTATAACTCTAGACCTAGACCTAAACAAAAAGCTAGCACTATCACTAACAATAACCCTTAACCTAAACGGAACACTTACCTTACACCTAGACCTAAACCTAGTCCTAATTCTGGCTCTAATGCTAACCCTAACCCTATCCCAAAAAACTGACCCTAATTCTAACACTGAACCTAGCTTAAACATGACACTAACTCACAACCTAGACATAACACTAGACCTAGACATAACCCTAACCCTAAAACTAGCACTAAACATACCCTAGCTCTTACATTAACTATAGTCCTAACCCTAGCCCTAAACATAACATAAAACCTAGCCCTAAACCTACACCTAAACTTAGCTCTAAGCATAACCCTTAGCCTAAACCTAGCCCTAAACCTAGCCCTAAACTATGCATCGCCTTAGACCTAACCCTAACCTTTACACTAAATATAACCCTAGCTCTATCCTAAACCCTAACCCTAACCCTAGCTGTAATCCTAACATTAAACCTAGTCTGAACTTTAGCTCTAAACATATCCATTACAGTAACCCTAACCCTAATTAAAACCCCATCCCTAAACACTAAAGCTAACTCTAAACATAAATGTAAACCTAGACCTAAACCTAAACCTCACCCTCACCCTAGCCCTAATTCTAGTTCAAACACTAACCCTTACCCTAACTTAACTATAACCCTAGCCCTAAACTTAACACTTACCCTAACCCTAAAACTTACCCTAAATCACACCCTAATTCTACTCCTAAACCTAGCCCTAATCCTAGAGTTGATCCAAACCATAACCTAGCACTAACCCTAGCTCTACACCTCTCCCATTACACTAAAAATAACCCTAACCCTAATGGTAACCCTAACCCGATTGCTAAACGTAACTCATCCTTTACCCTGAACCTTAACTGAAACCTAAACTAAACCTTATTCATTACCCTAATCCTAAAACTAACCCTAATGCTAATTCGAGCCTTATCCCCTAAACCATTAGCTAAACCAAATGCTAACTCTGACACTGTTCCTGGCCCTAATAATAACCCTAGCCCTGAAACTGACCTTTAACCTAAACCTAACGCTTACAATAGACCTAATCATAACCTAACCCTTAAAAACTATTTTTAACATTAACGCTAGACCTGATATTAGCCCTAGACCTGGTCCTAGCCATAACCCTAACAGAAAACCTAGACCTTAACCTAACCCTAAATGTAGACTTAATCCTAAATTGAAACATAACCCTAAGCCTAATCCTAATTCTAAAGCTCACCCTATACCTAAAGCTAGCTATAACCCACCCATTGCCCTAAACTTTACCTTAACAACAATGCTAACCCTAACTCTAGCCCAACCCCTTAGTCTAACCCTAACACTAAACCTAGCCTTAATACTAGCCCTAATGTAGCCTGACCCCAACACTAACCCTAGCCCTAATCCTAAACCCTAATTTAGCTCTAACCCTAACCCTATCTCTGGCCCTAATCCTAGTCCTAACTCTAACACTAACCGTAGTCGTAATCCTACCCCAATTTAGCCCTAACCCTAGTCCTAACCCTAGCTCTAATCCTAGCCCTAATTTAGCCCTAACCCTAAACCTAACTGTAAGACTAGTACTATGACTAACTCTAATTCTCACCCTAACAGAATCCCTAGTTCTAACCATATTCATTACCATAACCCTCACCCTAACCCTAGCCCTAGCCCTACCCCTAACCCTAGATCTAACACTAATTCTAAATGTAACCCTCAGCCTAAGCCTAAACCTCAAACTAACACTAGCCATAACACTGATGCTAATCCATAATCTAGCTGTACCATAGCCTGAGCCCTGAAACAAAAGAAATAGATATCCCTAACCCTTAACTTAAACCAAATCCTAACCGTACAAATACTACTAACTTTAGCCATAATTCGAGTTCTAACGCTAACCCCAAAAACTAACCCTGAATCTGGCACTAACCTAACAATAACTCTTGCTCTAAACAACACCCTAACCCTAAACCTAACCGTAACACTAGACCAAGCCCTAACCCTAACCCTAAAAATAGCACTAATTGCAACACTAGTTCATACATTATCATAGCCGTAATACTAGCCCTAACCAAACCCAAATCCAAGCCCTAATCTGAGCCTTAACCCTAGCTTTAAACCTAACCCTAAACCTAACCCTAACACTAGGCCTAGACCTAAACCTAATCCTGACTCTAGCCATATCTCTAGCCCTAGACCTAAACAAAAACCTAGCCCTAGCCTTAATGGTAAACCTTAACCTAACACAAAAACTAATCCTACTCCTAGACCTAATTCTATTGATAATTCTGGGATTAACCCTAACCATAACTATAACCTGAACACTGACTCTGACCCTAACACTAACCCTAGCTCTAAACATCACGAAAATGGTAACCCTAACCATAACACTTGATCTAGCGTAACACCCAAAAAGTAGCCCTAATCATAACCCTGGTTTGTACATTAGTTTTAGGCCAAACACTAGCCCCAAACTAACCCAAAACATGGCCCCAAGCCGAGTGCTAACCCTAGTTTTAACCCTAACCCTAAAACTAGCCCTAATCCATACCCTAACCCTAGATCTAACCCTAGATTTTACCCTATCCATTACCTTAAGCTAAACCCTAAATCTAATGCTAACCCTAGTCCTAACCCTAATTCTTAGCCTAAACCAAACCCTAACCCTATTACTAGGCCTAACCCTAACCTTCGTTCCAGCTCTAACCCTAACCAAAACCCAAACCTCATCCCTGACACTTATTCTGACCCTAATACTAACAGCAGGTATAAATCTGACCCTAACCTGAAAGCGAAACCTAACATGCAATTAGTGCTATTTTTAGGGTTAGGGTTAGGGCTTGGTCTAGTGTTACGGTTAGGTTTAGGGTTAGGGTGTTGTTTAGAGCAAGAGTTATTGTTAGGTTAGTGCCAGATTCAGGGTTAGTTTTTGGGGTTAGCGTTAGAACTCGAATTATGGCTAAAGTTAGTAGTATTTGTACGGTTAGGATTTGGTTTAAGTTAAGGGTTAGGGATATCTATTTCTTTTGTTTCAGGGCTCAGGCTATGGTTACAGCTAGATTATGGATTAGCATCAGTGTTATGGCTAGTGTTAGTTTGAGGTTTAGGCTTAGGCTGAGGGTTACATTTAGAATTAGTGTTAGATCTAGGGTTAGGGTAGGGCTAGGGCTAGGGTTAGGGTGAGGGTTATGGTAATGAATATGGTTAGAACTAGGGATTCTGTTAGGGTGAGAATTAGAGTTAGTCATAGTACTAGTCTTACGGTTAGGTTTAGGGTTAGGGCTAAATTAGGGCTAGGATTAGAGCTAGGGTTAGGACTAGGGTTAGGGCTAAATTGGGGTAGGATTACGACTACGGTTAGTGTTAGAGTTAGGACTAGGATTAGGGCCAGAGATAGGGTTAGGGTTAGAGCTAAATTAGGGTTTAGGATTAGGGCTAGGGTTAGTGTTGGGGTCAGGCTACATTAGGGCTAGTATTAAGGCTAGGTTTAGTGTTAGGGTTAGACTAAGGGGTTGGGCTAGAGTTAGGGTTAGCATTGTTGTTAAGGTAAAGTTTAGGGCAATGGGTGGGGTTATAGCTAGCTTTAGGTATAGGGTGAGCTTTAGAATTAGGATTAGGCTTAGGGTTATGTTTCAATTTAGGATTAAGTCTACATTTAGGGTTAGGTTAAGGTCTAGGTTTTCTGTTAGGGTTATGGCTAGGACCAGGTCTAGGGCTAATATCAGGTCTAGCGTTAATGTTAAAAATAGTTTTAGGGTTAGGTTATGATTAGGTCTATTGTAAGCGTTAGGTTTAGGTTAAAGGTCAGTTTCAGGGCTAGGGTTATTATTAGGGCCAGGAACAGTGTCAGAGTTAGCATTTGGTTTAGCTAATGGTTTAGGGATAAGGCTCGAATTAGCATTAGGGTTAGTTTTAGGATTAGGGTAATGAATAAGGTTTAGTTTAGGTTTCAGTTAAGGTTCAGGGTAAAGGATGAGTTACGTTTAGCAATCGGGTTAGGGTTACCATTAGGGTTAGGGTTATTTTTAGTGTAATGGAGAGGTGTAGAGCTAGGGTTAGTGCTAGGTTATGGTTTGGATCAACTCTAGGATTAGGGCTAGGTTTAGGAGTAGAATTAGGGTGTGATTTAGGGTAAGTTTTAGGGTTAGGGTAAGTGTTAAGTTTAGGGCTAGGGTTATAGTTAAGTTAGGGTAAGGGTTAGTGTTTGAACTAGAATTAGGGCTAGGGTGAGGGTGAGGTTTAGGTTTAGGTCTAGGTTTACATTTATGTTTAGAGTTAGCTTTAGTGTTTAGGGATGGGGTTTTAATTAGGGTTAGGGTTACTGTAATGGATATGTTTAGAGCTAAAGTTCAGACTAGGTTTAATGTTAGGATTACAGCTAGGGTTAGGGTTAGGGTTTAGGATAGAGCTAGGGTTATATTTAGTGTAAAGGTTAGGGTTAGGTCTAAGGCGATGCATAGTTTAGGGCTAGGTTTAGGGCTAGGGTTTAGGCTAAGGGTTATGCTTAGAGCTAAGTTTAGGTGTAGGTTTAGGGCTAGGTTTTATGTTATGTTTAGGGCTAGGGTTAGGACTATAGTTAATGTAAGAGCTAGGGTTATGTTTAGTGCTAGTTTTAGGGTTAGGGTTATGTCTAGGTCTAGTGTTATGTCTAGGTTGTGAGTTAGTGTCATGTTTAAGCTAGGTTCAGTGTTAGAATTAGGGTCAGTTTTTTGGGATAGGGTTAGGGTTAGCATTAGAGCCAGAATTAGGACTAGGTTTAGGTCTAGGTGTAAGGTAAGTGTTCCGTTTAGGTTAAGGGTTATTGTTAGTGATAGTGCTAGCTTTTTGTTTAGGTCTAGGTCTAGAGTTATAACTATATTTAGGATTAACTTTGGGTCCAGGTCTAGTATTAGGTTTATGTACAGGTATAGGGTTACCAGGATGGCTAGTGTTAGGGTTTGGTGTAGGGTTAGGGTCAGGTTGAGACCTAGGGTTACTGTTAGGGTCATATGAGGGTCAGGGATGGGTTTAGAGGTAGAATGAGGGCTAGGGTTAAGTCTAGTATTATGATTAGAGTTTAAGTTAGGCTAAGGATTAGAATTAAGTTTAGGGTTAGCATTTGGGTTAGGTCTTGGCTTAGTGTAAGGAATAGGGTTAGAGTTATGGTTAGAGCTAGGGTTAAGGTTAGGGTTAGGCCTAGTGTTATGGTTAAAGCTAATGTTTGGGCTTGGATTAGGTGTAGAACTTGTGTTAGGGTTAGGGCTACGGTTAGGACAATGACTAATGTATGAACTAGGGTTATGATTAAGGCTAGTTTCAGGGTTAGGTTAAGGCTAGATATAGTGTTAAGGTTAATTTTAGGTTAGGGTGGTGTTTTGTGGTAGGATTAGTGTTAGGGTCATTGTCAGGGTCAGGGTTAGATTTAGAGTTATTTTTAGGGTTAGTTGTAGGTTTAAGGTTTGATTTACGTTAAGGGTTAAGATTAGGGCTATGGCTTGGATTTGGTTTATGGATAGGGCTAGGGATAGGGCACATTTTAGGATTAGCATTATGGTTAGGGATAGTGTTAGGGTTTGGCTTAGGCTTATTTTAATGTTAAATTTAGAGTTAGGTTTAGATTTAGACTTAGGCTTAGATCTAGGATTAGGAATAAGGCTAAGGATAGAACTAGGGCTAGGGCTAGGACATGAGTTTGAGTTAGTTTTATGGCTAGGTTTAGGGTTAGGTAAGGATTAAATAAAGGGTAGGATTAGCACTAGGCTTTGTGTTAGGCCTAGGTTTACGGTGACGGTTAGGGTTAGGTTTAGGGTTATGGTTATTTTTGGGGTATAGGATGAGGTTATATGTACTTTTAGGGCTAGGATGAGGAATAGAACTAGGGTTAGGGCTCGGGTTATGGTTCAGGCTAGGATTAAGCCTAGGTTTAGTGCTAAGATTATGACTAGAGCTAATTTCAGGTCTAGTGTTATGGTTAAAAATAGTTTTAGGTTTAGGTTTATGGCTACGTCTAGTGTAAGGTTTAGGTTTATAGTTAGGGTTCAGGGTTAGGTTCCGGTTAAAACCTAAGGGTACTCTTAGGGTCAGGGTCATGATTATTGTTTTGGATAGGTTAAGGTTTAATGTTAGGGCTCGAATTAGCATTAGAGTTAGGATTAGGGTAAAGATAGTGTTAGGTTTAGGTTTCAGGTTAGGTTTAGGGTAATGGATAGGGTTAGGATTAGTGATACAGTTAGGTTTAGGCCCAGGTTTAGCATTAGGGATAGGGTTATGGTTAGGGTAATTGATAGGGTTAGAGATAGGGGTACAGCTAGGTTTATTGTTACGATTATTTATAGGGTTAGGGTTAGGGTTAAATCTAGGGTTACAGCTAGGGTTATATTTATGATTAATGATAGGGTTAGGGTTAGGAGTAAATCTAGGGATAGTGCTCGGAATAAGGCTAGGTTTGGGGTTAAATTATGGCTAGGTTTAGGGTAACAGCTAACGTAGATACCTGGGTTGTGATTAGGGCTAATTTTAGCGTTAGGGTTAGGGCTAGGTCTATTGTTATGTTTAGGCATAGGGTAATGGTGATGATTAGAGCTAGGGTTAGTGTTAAGTTCAGAGTCAGGGTCAGGGTTAGTTTTAGGGTTTGGCTTAGAACTCGAATTATGGATAGAGTTATGGCTAAGTGTAGGGTTAGGGCTTAGTTTTTATTAAGGGTTAGGGTTAGGTCTATGGCTTGGTTTTGTTTTAGGGCTAGGGTTAGAGCTAGTTTTAGGATTACCCTTAGGGTTAGGGCTAGTGTTAGTTTTAGGTTTAGGCTAAGGTTTATGGTTAGATTTAGAGTTAGGGTTAGATCTAGGGTTGCTGCTAGGGCTATGAATAGGGCTGGTGCTGGACCTATGGTTTAGGCTAGGATTATGGTTCCAGTAAAGTATAGGGTTAGAACTATGATTAGGACTAAGGTGATAGAGTTAGTCTTTGGGCTAGGGTTAGGGTTAGGGTTAAGGTAAGGGATAGGGCTAAATTTGATCTAAGATTAGGGCTAGGGGTAGTGTTAGAGATTATAATTAAGGCTATGTTTAGGGCTAGGATAAGGGCTAGGGTTTGTGTTAGGGTTAGGGCTGGTATCATGACTGGGGCTAATATCAGGCATAGGATTATGCTTAGGGATAGTTTTGGGGTTAGTTTTATGGCTAAGTCTAGTATAAGGGTTAGGTATAGGGTAAGAGTGAGGTTTAGAGCAAGGAGATTTATTAGGGTCAGGGTCAGTGTCAGTGTTAGGGTTAGGTTTAGGTTTGAGTTTAGGGTTAGGGCTCAAATTATCATTAGATTTAGGGTTAGGGTAATGATTGTATTTGGTCTAGGATTCAGGGTAGGTTAAGGGTAATTGATAAGTTTGGCGATAGTGATATGTTTAGGGTTAGGCTTAGGGTTAACATTAGGGTAAGGATTATGTTCAGGTTAATGATACAGTTAGACTAAAGTTTAGGGCAAGTGTTATGGTTAGAATTAGGTCTTGATTTAGGGTTAGGGTGAGGGTTAGAACTAGGGTTAGGTTAAGGTTATGTGTAGTGTAAAGGTTAGGTTCTGAGCTATGGTTAGTGCTAGGCTCAGTGTTAGGTTCAGGATTAAGTCTATGGATAGGATTACAGTAGGTTTTGGTTTAGGGTTATGGTTAGGGTTAGACCTAAGATTAAAGGTAATGTCAGTAGAAGGGTCAGGTTTAGTGTTAGGGTTTTGGATAGGGTTAGATATAGAATGAAGGCAAGGGTAAGGGCTATTAATAAGGTTAGAGTTTTGGTTAGCCTAAGGATTAGGGATAGTTCTAGGGTTACCCTTAGGTTTAAGGTTTTGCTTAAGTAAGGGATTGGTTTAGAGCTAGTTTATGGTTAGAGTTAAGGTTAAAATTAGATTTAGGACTCAGATTAGGCATAGGTTTTGTGTTAGGGTTAGGGCTAGGGTTAGAGCAATGGCTAATGTAAGAACTAGGGTTACCATTAGGGTTAATTTTAGTGTTAGTGTATGGGTTAGTTTTAGTGTTAGGGTTAGGTTTAAGGTCAGTGTGATATTTTTAGCTAGGGTTCATGTTAGAATAGGAATCGGGGTAAGGCTTAGTTTTAGGGTTAGAGTTAAAACTCGAATTAGGGCTAGGGTTAGTGTTAGGGTTTAGTTTAAGGTGAGGGCAGTGTTAAGAGTTAGGGTGAGTGTTAGGATATGAGTCAGGATCAGGGTTGGTTTTAGGGTTTGGGTTAGGACTCGATCTAGGGCTAGGGTTAGGTCTAATTGTAGTTTTAGAGTTTGGTTTAAGTTAAGGTTTAGAGTTAGGGCTGACCCTATTTTTTTTGTTTTAGTCCTATGGTTAAGGTTAGGGCTAGTGTTAGTGTTAGGCTCTCCTATCCCATTTGCTAACTCTAACCCTATCAATTACCATACACCTAACATGAACCCTAAACCCAAACCTATCATTACCCTATCCAAACCCTAATGCTAATTCAAATCTAAACATAAACCCTAACCTAAACCAAACCTGAAACCTAATTCTAGACCTAATAATAACCCTAGCTATAAACCTGACCCTTACCCTAACCTGAACACTTACACTAGACCTAGCTAAAAATCTAACTCTCAATCTATGCCTAATGTAAGCCTAGACCTGACATTAGCCCTACCCCTAATTCTTGCCATAACCCTAATACAAATCCTAGCCCTCATCCTAGCCCTAAACCTAGCCTTATTACTAAATCAATCCATAACTCCAGTTCTAACCGAAATTCTAACCTTTGACCTAGCTCTAAAACTAAATTTAACCCCATCCCTAACCCTAACCCTAATCCTAACCCTATCCCTAAATCCAAACCTATGCCTAAACTAGGCCTAACCCTAGTACAAACACTAGACCTAATCCTAGCCCTAATTTAGCCCTAAACCTAACCTAACCCTAGCCCTAAGACTAACTCTAACTCTCGTACTAGCCATATTTCTACTTCTAACCCTGTCCCTTACCATAATCCTATCACTTGCCTTTACCTTAGCACTAACCCTAGCTCTAGCCCTAATCCTATATCAAAACCTAACTCTAACTCTAACCCTAACCCTAAGCTAAACATCTCACTAACACAAGCTGTAACACTAATGCTAGTCTGAAAACTAGCCCTAACCTAGCACTAGCCCTACAAAACAACCTAGATATAGTCCTAACCCTAACCTTTAACATAAACCAAACCCTAAGCCTACACCTAGCCCTAAACCTAGCTCTAATTCGAGTCCTATGCCTAACCCTAAAACAAACCCTGACCCTGACTCTGACCCTAACACTAACCCTAGCTCTAAACATCACTCAAAACCTAAACCTAAACCTAACCTAGCCCTAACCCTAACCCTAAAACTAGTTCTAATCACAACCCGAGTTCTTACATTGGCTCTAGTTCTAAACCTTATCCTAACCTAACCCATAACCTATCCGTAATTGGAGCCATAACACTACCTCTAACCCTAAACATAACCCTAAATCTAGCCCTAAACCTTACCCTAAACCTAACCCTAACCCTAACCCCTGACATAACCCAAAACCTAACCCTAAAGAGCCTTAATCCTAACCATAAACCTAGACCTAACCCCAGCTGTAACCCTATTCATTACCCCAATCCTAATCCTTACCCTAGTGCTAACCCTAGGATAAACCTAAACCTATTTCTACCCCTAAACTTATACATTGCCATAAACCTAACCTGAACCCTAAACCTATTTATATCCATTAACCTAATCCTAACCCTAATGATCTTACCCCTAAAACTATCTCTAACCATAACCCTAGACTTAACATTAGCCGTAGCCCTAATAAAGTCCTAAACCTGAAACAAACTCCAGCCCTAATCCTAGCTCTAATCTTAGCCTTAATCTTAAACCTAACCCTAACCATAGACCTAAACCTAATTTTAACCCTCGCTCTAGTTCTAAGCTAGCTATAACATCATACCTAACCATATCCATAACCATAACCCTAACCATGAACCTAGGCTCAGCCTTAATACTCACCCAAGCTCTAATTCTAGCTCTAATTAAGCCCTAATTTTAAGTGTAAATCTAATCCTTACACTAACTCTAACTCTCGCCCTTGCCCTATCCCTAGTTCTAACACTATCCCTTATAATAACTCAAATCCTAGACTTAACCCTAGCCCTATCCTTTGATGTAGCCCTAAACCTAGATCTAACTCTAACTCTAAATATAACCCTAACACTAAGCCTAAACCACACACTAACACTAGCTGTAACCCTAACGCTAATTTGAAAACTAGCCCCAACCCAAGCCCTAGCTCTCAAACAAAACCGAGCCATTTCACTGACCCTAACCCTTAACCTAAAGCAAACGCTAACCCTACAGCTAGCCCTAATTCGAGTCCTAACCCTAACCCTAGAACTAATATTAACCCTGACTCTGACCTTAACACTAACCCTAGCTCTACACATCACCCTATCCCTAAACCTAATCCTCACACTAAA
Organism: Marmota flaviventris; assembly: GCF_047511675.1. Taxonomy (NCBI): domain Eukaryota; kingdom Metazoa; phylum Chordata; class Mammalia; order Rodentia; family Sciuridae; genus Marmota; species Marmota flaviventris. The sequence goes on from NC_092508.1 coordinate 113,256,599, forward strand.
CCTCGCCCTAAACCTAACACTAAAACTAGCCCTAATCATAATGCCAGTTCTTAAATTAGCCATAGTCCTAAACCTAACACAAAACCTAGCTCTAATCGAAGGTCTAACCCTAGTTTAAACCATAATCCTAACCATGGCTCTAACCCTAACCCTATCCCTAGTCCTAATCCTATTTCTAACTCTATTTCTTACATTTAGTCAAACCCTCACCCTATTGTACCCTAGTCCTAACCCTAATTCTATGCCTACCCCAAACCCTAACTCTATTATTAGTCCTAATCCTAAACCTCATTCTAGGTCAAAACTTAACCCAAACCCTAACTCAAACCCTGACCCTTATTCTGACCCTAACACTAAACCTAGGTTCAAACCTGACCCTAACCCTTAACTGAAAACTAACACTAGCCCTACCATTAACCCTAAACCTAAAGCTAACAATAACACTAGCCCTAGACCTAAACCTAATCTTAAATTTAGCCATAACCCTAGCCTTAGCCCTAACAATAACCCTTAACTTAAACCAAACACTAACTCTACTCCTAGACTTAACCCTAGTCCTCATTCTGGACCTTAGCCTAAACCTAATCCTAACCTGAACCCTGACATTTACCCTAACAAAAACCCTAGCTCTAAAACTTATTCTATGCCAAAAACTAACCCTAACACTAGATGAACTCTAAATATAGCCATAACCATTACTCTATCTCTTACATTACCCATACACCTAACAGTAGCCCTTAACCTCACAGAAAACCCAGCCTGAATTACAGCCCTAAACCTAACCCGAAGCATAACTCTAAACCTAAACTTAGCCCTAACCCTAACCCTAACTCTGGTTCTAGCCCTAACCCTAGCTCAAACACTAAACCTTACCATAAAATAACCCTAGCCCAAACCCTAAACCTCACCCTAATTCTAGCCCTAATCCTAACTCTAACCATAGCCCAAAACCTAGCTCTAATTCTATCCATAATGCTAATAATAACCCTAAAATTAATGCTACCCTAGCCCTTAACCTAAACGTAAATCTACCCTAGCCCAGACTGTAAAGCTAACCCATACCCTAGCCATAAACTTAGCTCAAACCCTAACCCTTACATATATCTAACCATAACACTAACCCAAGGTCAAACCCTAAACCTAAACCAAGCCCTAATCCTAACCTTAACCCAAGCCCTAATCCTAGCTTGAACCATATCCATTACTATAACCCTAAACTTAACCTGAATGATAACACTAGCCCTAAAGCAAAACCTACCCTAACCCTAAACATAAATCTAACCCTAGAACTAACAGTGAAACTAACCTAACCCTAACCCTAAACCTAAGATAGCTCAAATGCTAACCCTAATCATAAACCTAAACCTAATGCTAACCTAAACCTAAAACTATCTTTAACCTGACATCTAAACCTATTACCCTAGCCCTAACCGTTACACTAACCATGACCATAACCCTAGACCAAACCATAAATTAATCTTAGCCATAGCAAAATTCCTAGCTCAAACCCTAAACCGTACCCTAAACTTAATCCTAAGTGTAACCCCCGCCCTAACCCCGTGCCTAATGCTAACTGTAGCCCTAATCCTAACCATTATCATAGCACTAAACATAGGACTAAACCTATAAATTTCCCTAACAATAATTATAACCCTAATGCTAACCCTTGGCCTAACCCTAAACCTACCACAAACCCTTACCATATCCATTACCTTAAACCAAACCTAACCCTAAACCTAACACTATCCATTACCTTAACCCTAATTGTAACCTTAATGCTAATTTGAGCCTTAACACTAAAACTTAACCTAACCCAAACCCAAAGCCTGACCCTGACCCTAAATTACCCCAGATCTTAATCTGACCCTTTCCCTAAAGGTAACACTTTAATTTGACCGTGCCATAAACCTAATCCTAAAAATATCACTAACTATAAACGTAGACCTAACATTAGTCCTAGCCCTAATTGTTGCCCTAAACCTAACACAAAACCTAGCCCTAATCCTAGCCTTAAATCTAGCCTTAATCCTAAACCTAACCATAACCCTAGCCCTAACCCTAAAGCTAATCATAAAACTAGCCCTAACCCTAACCATAGCACTAAAACAAAACCGAGCAACAGGCCTAACACTAACCTTAACTTAAACCAAACCCTAGCACTACACCTAGATCTAACCCTAGCCCTAATTCAAGTCCTAATCATAATCTTAAAATTAACCCTTTATCTGACTTATATCCTAACACTCATCTAGTTCAAAACACCACCATAAACCTAAACCTACCGTAATCCTTTCCCTAGACTTAACCGTAAACCTAGCCCTAACCCTAGCTCAAAACCTAAACTTTATGCTAAACATAACTGTAATCCTAACTCTAAACCTAGTTCTAACACTAACTCTAACACTAACTCAAGGCATATTCCTAACCATAACTCTAGTTCTAACCCTATCAATTACCCTAAACATAACCCTTACTCTAATGCTAACCCTAAGCCTAAACCTAGCCCTATCCCTAACGCTAACCGTATCAATTACCCTAAACCAAACCTGAACCTTTAAACAAACCCTAACTATACCCTAACCCTAACACTAATGCTAATTTGAACCATAAACCTAAATCCTTACCTAAGCCAAATCCTAATCCTACTAATTCCCTGAGCTCTAAATCTGACCCTTACCCTAAACCTAACCCTTACACTAGATGTAGCCATAAGCCTAAGTTTAAGATTAGGGTAAGAGATGGCATTATAGCTAGGTATAGATGTAGGGTGAGGGTTAAAATTAGGGTTAAGAGTATGGTTAGGGTTAGGGTCATGATTAAAGCTAGGCGTAGGGCTAGGATGAGGGCTAGGGTTTGTTTTAGGTTTAGGACTAGGATTAGGGCTAGGCCTAATTTCAGGTCCAGAATTACGGTAAAAGATAATTTTAAGGTTGGGATTATGGCTACATTTAAAGTAAAGTTTAGGTGTAGGGTTATGTTCAAGTTTAGAGCTAGGGGTTTTATTAGGGTCAATGTCAGGGATAGGGTTTGGGATAGGTTAAGGTTTAAAGTTAGGGTTTGAATTAGTGTGTTAGGGTTAGGGTAATGATAGGTTAAGTTTAGGTTCAGGTTAGGTTCAGGGTAATAGATTGCGTTAAGATTAGGGATAGGTTTAGGTTCATGCCTAGCGTTAGCATTAGGTAATGGTTTTCATTATGGTAATGGATAGAGTTAGATATCAGTTTAGGGCTAGGTTTATGATTATGAATAGGGCTATGGTTAAAGCTAGGATTAGGGCTATGTTTTGGATTAAGTTAGGGATAGGGCTAAGGATAGGGCTAATGTAAGTTCTAGGGTGAAGTTTAGGGCTAGTTTTAGGGTTTTAGGGCTAGAGTTATTGTTAGGGTTAGGTTTAGGGTTAGGGTGATGTTTAGATCTAGTAGTCTTAGGGTCAGTGTCAGGTTCAGGGTTAGTTTAAGGGTTTGGCTTACAACTCATATTAGGGTTAGTGTTAGGGCTAGGTTTAAGGTTAGGGTTTGGTTTAGGTTAAGGGTGTTAGTGTTATAGCTATAGCTCAGCTTTGTTTTAGGGCTAGGGCTAGTGTTAGGGCTAGTTTTAGGATTAGTGTTATGGATTGGGCTAGTGTTAGGGTCTGGGTAGTCTTCGGGTTAGGGCTCAATTTATAGTTAGGTTTTGTCTAAAGTTAGTGCTAGGGCCAAGGATAGGGCAAGGGTTAGGGCTAGGGTTAGGGCTAGGGTTAGGGTTATGGTAAGGCTTAGAACAAGTGAAAGGTCTCATGTTAGAGTTAGAGTTAGTCTTAGGACTAGGGTTACGGATTGGGCTAAAGAATGGCTACGATTAGGGCTAGGGTGTCAGGGTTAGGCCTAGAGTTTGGGTTAGGGTTGTAATTAAGGATATGGTTAGGGCTAGGGTAAGGTCTAGGTTTGTGTTATGGTTAGGGCTAGAATTATGGCTAGGGCTAATGTCAGGTCTAGGGTTACAGTTAGCAATAGTTTTCGGCAAATGTTTATGGCTAGGTCTATTGTACTGGTTAGGTATATGGTAAGATTCAGGTTTTGAGCAAGGGGATTTATTAGGGCCAGGGTCAATGTTAGGGTTTGATTAAGGTTTGAGTTTATGGTTACAGCTGGAATTAGAGTTAGGTTGAGGGTTAGGGTAAACATAGGGTTAGATTTAGGGTTCAGGCTAGTTTTAGGGAAATTGATAGTTTTGGGGATAGTGATAGGGTTAGGTTTAGTCCTAGGATTACCATTAGGCTAAGGGTTATGTTTAGGGTAATGGATACAGTTAAGGTTAGGGCTAGCATAATGGTTAGGATTAAGTCTTTGGTTAGGGTTGGGGTGAGAGTTAGGATTAAGGCTAGGTTACAGCTCGGATGAGGGTTTGTGTTAGGGTTAGGGCTAGAATTATGGCTATGGCTAATGTCAAGTCTAGGGTTACTGTTAGGGACAGTTTTACAGAAAGGTTTATGGCCAGGTCTATAGTAAGGTTTAGGTAGAGGGTAAGAGTCAGTTTTAGAGCCAGGGGAATTATTAGGACCAGGATCAGTGTTAGGGCTTAGTTTAGGTTTGAGTTTAGGGTTACAGCTCGATTAGGGTTAGGTTTAGGGTAAAGATAGGGTTAGGTTTAGGGTTCAGGTTAGGTTTAGGGTAATTGATATTTCTGTGGATAGTGATAGGGTTAGGTTTAGTCTTAGGGTTAACATTAGGATAAGGGTTATGTTTAGGGTAATGGATACAGTTATATTAAGGTTAGGTCTAGGGTTATGGTTAGGATTAGGTCTTGGGTTAGGGTTAGGGTGAGGGTTAGGATTAATACGAGGTTTATGGCTCAGATGAGGGTTTGTGTTAGGGCTAGGGCTTGGATTGAGGCTAGGTCTAGCATTACAGTTAAGGGTAGTTGTAGAGTTTGGTTATGAACAGGTCTACTGTGAGGGTTAGGTTTAGGGTAAACGTCAGGCTTAGAGGTAGGTGTGTTATTATGGTCAGGGTCAGGATTAGGGATTGGTTTTGGTTAGGGTTTAGAGTTCAGGCTTTAATTAGCATTAGGTTCAGGGTAATGGATATGGTTAGGTTTAGCGTTCAGGATAGTTTTAAGGTTTTAAATAGCCGTAGGGATAGCTATACAGTTAGGTTTAGTCCTATTGTTAGCATTTGGTTAGGCTTAAGTTTAGGGTAAAAGAGGATTACAGCTAGGTTTAGGGCTATGTTTATGGTTAAGATTAGGGCTAGTGTTAGGGTTAGGGTTATGTTTAGCCCTAGGGTTAGGGTTAGGTTTAGGGTAAGTGTTATTGTCGGAGCTAGATTTAGGGCTAGGGAGAGGGTTAGGGTTAGAGCAGGTCTAGGGTAAATAATAGGGTTAGGGATACGTTTAGCATTAGGGTTAGGGTTAGGGTTATGGTAATGGATACAGTTAGATCAAGGCTTTGGCCAATGGTTACTGTTAAAATTCGGGTTAAATTTAGGGTTAGGGATAGGGCTATGTTAATGTTTAGGGTTAGGATTAGGGCTCAGTTTTGAGGAAGAATTAGGGTTAGAGTTACTTAATTCAAATTTATTTGATACAATCTAGGACTCATCTTTAAATAACCTTACTCTGTTTCCCAGATTTAGGCCTTTTGGTTCAACTGTATTGTGTCTGAAACAGTTAATGTTTTCATTTTACTTCATTTTGACCTATACAAGTAAATGTAAATGGACCTTGAAATCAAACAGAGTTCATGCTAGCTGCTTGAAACTGCACACACACCCTCAATTCTTTGTGAGGGACACTCTGGTATGTTCCTTGTGAGTGTAGGCCTAAGCTGAAGCATGCAAAGACAACTTTATCCGAGAGCCCTTTAGGAGAAAGCAGGGAATATGCATGCACTGAAATTCCTCCCATAATTATTTTGTCATATTTGTTTTATACTGAGTAGGATTCATTATTTAGCTTTCCCCACAAAGCTCTCCAAGTGTGGGACTTCTAGGATCAATGGTTCTCTAATCAGGTTGGGGTTTTGTTAGGTTTAGGGTTAGGGCTAGGTTTAGATGTAGTGTTAGGGTGAGAGTAAGTTTTGTACAAATTACTTTGATACTTGGAAGGAGTCATCATTTACCTAGCCTTAATATGTTCCTCAGGTTTGGGACTTCTCATTTCAATGGTTTGCTAACAGGGACACTCTGTATTTTAAGGTTTTACTTCATATTGACCTATATAGGTAAATGAAAATGGAGGTTGAAATCAAACCGAGTTGGTGCTAGCTGCTTGAAACTTCAAACACTGAATCAGTTCTCTGTGGGAACTCTCTGGATCTTCATGAAGGTAGCCCTATGATGAAGATGGCAAACCAACTTTATCTGAGAGCCCTTTAGCAGAAAACAGAGAAATATGCATGAACTGAAATACCACCTCAATTATTTGGTCATATTTCTTTGATACTGCATAGGATTCATCTGATAGCTTAGCCCACAAGGCTTCCCAAGTTTGGGACTTCTAGGATCATCAGTTTTTCAACCAGGTTAGTGTTTATGTTAAGGATAGTGTTAGGGCTAGTGTTAAAGCTAGTATTAGGATTTGAGGTACTGAAAAAAAAATCCTTGATACTGGGCAGGATTCATTATTTTCTTACTATACTTCACCCATTTGGGCCTCCTGGGTTCAAGGGTTCACTGTAAGGAACAGTTTGTATTTTATAGTTTTAGTTCATTTTGTCCTATGCAGATAAATGGAAATGGAGTTTAAAATCAAACAGGATTGGTGCTAGCTGCTTGAAACTTCACACTTCATCAATTCTCTGTGAGCAAACTCTGTTTTTTTCTTGTGACAGTAGGCCTAAGCTGAAGCATGTAAAAACAACTTTATCCAAGAGTCCTTTAGGAAACAGGGAATTATGCATATACTGATATACTCCATCAACTTTTTGGACAGATTTCTTTGATACTGCACAGCATTCATCCTTTACCTTTCCCCACTATGCTGCCCAAGTTTGGAAATTCTACAGTCAAAGTTTCATAAAAATGTTAGGGTTAGGGGAAGAACTAGGGTTAGAGCTACTGTTAGGGTTAGAGTTAGTTTTATTCAAAATTCTTTGATACTTGTCAGGATTTATCTTTTAGCTAGATTTACTCTGTTCCCTAGATTCAGGCCTTCTCCTTTCACAGGTTCACTGTCAGAAACATTTTGTATTTTAAGATTACACTTCATTTGGACCTATATGGGAAACTTAATGGAGTTGAAAAATCAAACAGGGTTTGTGCTAGCTTATTGAAACTTCACACACTCCATCAGTTCTCTCTATGGACTCTGGTATGTTCCTTGTAAAAGTAGGCCTATGCTTAAGCATGCAAAAATAACTTAATCTGAGAGCTCTTTAGGAGAAAACAGGAAAATATGCATGTATTGAAATACCTCCTATAATTATTTGGTCAGTTTTGTTTGATGTTGGATAGAATTCATCACTTAGCTTGCCCCATAAGGCTCCCCAAGTGTGGGAAGTCTAGGATCAATGGTTCTCTAATCAGGTTAGGGTTAATGTTAGGTTAGGGTTATGACTAGGGCTAGGGTTAGAGGTAATGTTAGGGCGAGAGTTAGTTTTGTTCAAATTTCTTTGATACTGGGCAGGAGTCATCTTTTATCTAGCCTTAGTATGCTCCCAAGGTATGTTCTTCTCAATTCCATGGTTCACTATCACACTTTGTATTTTAAGGTTTCACATCATTTTGACACCTATGGGTAAATGGAAATGCAGGTGGAAATCAAACAGGCATCCCTTCCCCTAAACCTAACCATAAACATAGCCCTAATCCTAGGACTAAGGCTAACACTAACCCTAGACCTATTCCTAGCCCGAATTTAGCCCTAACCCTAACCCAAACTCTAGCCATAAGACTAAGTCTAACTCTTGCCATAGCCCTATTCCTAGTTCTAACCCTATCCTTTACCATAACCCAAACACTAGCCCTAATCTTAGCTCCAACACTAGCCATAGTCCTAACCCTAGAATTACCCATAACTCTAAATCTACTCCTAAGCCTAAACTCACCCTATCAGTAGCAATAACACTAATGCTAATCATAAAACTACACTTAACTTCAGCTTTAGCCCTAACACAAAACCGAGCCATTTGACTAACCCTAAATCTTAACGTAAACCAAATCCTAACCCTACATCTAGCCCTAAGCCTACCCCTAATTTCAGTCCTATCCCTAACCATAAAACAAACCATTACCCTGATTCTGACCCTAACACTAACCCTAGTTCAAAACATCAATCTAAACCTAAACCTAATCCTATAACTAAACTTATTCTTAAATGTAACCCTAAACTAGCCCTAATCAGAACCTTAGTTCTTGCATTAGATGTATCCTTCTAGGAGAGCCCTAACATAACCCAAAATGTAGCCCTAATCCAAAACCCAACCCTAGCTTTAACCCTTACTCGAATCCTAAACTTAGTCCTAACCCTTACCCTAAACCTAACCCTAACTTTAATCCTTGCACTAAACCTAAACCTACCCCTACCCCTAGCCCTGACTCTAACCATAAACCTAGCCCTAACCCTAGCTCTACCCTATCCATTATTCAAAACCTAACACTAACCCTAATGCTAATCCTCAGGCTGACCCTAGCCATATCCCTAAACCTTTCCTCTCAATTACCCTAAAACTAACCTTAACCCTACCCCAAAAATATCATTATCCTATATGGAACCTTAACCCTAATGCTAACTTGAGCCCTAATCCTAACACTAAACCTAACCCTAAACCTAATCCTAACCCTAACAAAATCCCTAACCCTAACCCTAAAACTAAGCATAACACAAACCCTAACCCTAACACTAACACTAACCCTAACCCTCGCCCTTACACAAACCCTAATACTAAAACCCTAAGACTATCCATAACACTAACCCTAACCCTAACACTACCCTAACCCTAAAACTAACTCTCTCTGTAACCATAACCCTACCCCTAACCCTAACCCTAAAACTAACCCTAACACTAACCTAAACACTATCCCTGACCCTAACCTAATATAAACCATAACCCTAACCATAACCCTAACCCTAACACTAACACTAACCCTAACCCTAAACCTAACTCTTAAACTAATGCTAACCCTAACCTGATCCCTAACCTTGATCCTCACCTTAATTATAAAACTAACCATAAACTTAACCCTAATCCGTACACTAATAATAACACTATCTCTGACCTAATACTAAACCTAAACATAACCTTAAGCCTATCATTAACCCTAACCGTAACCCTAACCCTAAACCTAACACTAACCCTAACTTTAACACTAACCCTAACCCTAACTCTAACCCTAATCCAACCCTAACCCTAACCCTACCTCTAATCCAAACCCTAACACTAACCCTCAACCTAACATGATTCATAACTCTAACCCTAACATTAACCCTAACACTAAACCTAAAATTAATCCTAATCCTAACTCTTAAACTAACTCTTACCGTAACCCTATCACTAACCCTGATCCTCATCCAAATTTTAAAACTAAACCTAAACATAACCCTAACCCGATCCCTAACCCTGATCCTCTCCCTAATTCTAAAACTAAACCTAAACCTAACCCTAACCCGTACACTAACAATAACCCTAACTCTTACCTAATACTAAACCTAAACCTAACCCTTACCCTATCACTAACACTAACTGTAACCCTAACCCTAAACCTAACACTAACCCTAACTTTAACACTATACCTACCCCAAAAAACTAACAGTAACACTAACCGTAATCCTAACCCTAACCCTAACACTTACCCTAACCCTACCCTTAGCCCTAACATTAACCCTAATCCTCATAACTCTAAACCTAACTCTAAACATAATCCAATCGTAACCCTAACACAAATCTTATCCCTAACACTTACCCTAACACAAACCCTAACCCGAACCTTAACCCTATCCCAATCCCTAACCCGAACCCTAACCCTAACTTTTACACTATCACTAAACCTAAATCTAACCCTTACCCTAACACTATCCCTAATCCTAACCGCAAACCAAACCTAACACTAACTGTAACCCTAACCCTAATGCTAACCCTAACCCTAACACTAAACCTATCCCAAATCCTAAACCTAACACTAACACTACTCCTAAACCTAACCCTCACACTAATCCTAATCCTAACCATAACCCGAACCCCAATCCTAACACTAACCCTAACCCTAAACCTAACGATAATTGTAACACTAAACCTAACACTAAACAAAACCCTAACACTAACACTACCCCTAATTTTTACCCTAAAATGACTCTTAACCCTAACACGAAACCTATCCGTAACACTAATCATAATTTTAACCCTAACCCTAACACCGAAACTAAACTTAACCCTTACTCTAACACTAACCCTAAGTATAAACCTAATTCTAACCCGAACACTAACCCTAACCCTAACCCTATCACCCTAATACTAAACCTAAACCTAACACTAACCCTAACAATAACCCTAAACCTATCCCTATTCCTAACCGTAACACTAACTCTAACCCTAACACAAACCCTACCCCTAACCTTAACCATAAACCTAACCGCAACCCTATCCCTAACCCTAACTCTGACACTAACCCTAATCCTAACCCTTACTTTAACCCTAACACTAACCCTAACCCTAAGCCTAACCCTAAACCTAACCCTAAACCTCACCCTAACCCTAACCCTACCGCTAACACTAATACAAACCCTAAACCAAACTCTAATCCTAAGCAAAACACTAATCCTTAACCGAACCCTAACTCTTACCGTAAAACTAACCAAATGCTAACCGAAAATTTACACGTAACCCTAACAATAAACCTAGCCCTAACCCTAACAAGAACCCTGACCTGAACCCTAACTCTAACCCTAACTAAAACCCACACCCTAACCCTAATCCAAACATAAACCCTAACCCTAAACTTAACACAAACCCTAACCCAAACCACAACCCTAACCCTAACTCTTACCTAACCCTAAACCTAACCCATACCCTAACACTAATCCTAAGCATAACACTAAACCTAACACTAACCCTAACCCTAACATGAACCCTAACACTAACTGTAACACTATCGCTAACCCTAACTCTAATCATAAACGTAACATTAACCCTATATCTAAGATAACCAAAACACTAACACTAACCCTAACCCTAAACCTAAACCTAACACTAACCCTAACCCTAAACATAACCCTAAAACTGACGCTAACCCTAATCGTAAGCCTACAACGAACCTTAACCCTAATATGAACCTAACTCTAACACTAACCCTAACTCTAATCCTAACTCTATCACTAACACTATTCCTAACATTAACATTAAAACTAAACCTAACCGTAACCTTAACACTAACCCTAACCAACCCTAAAAGTAATGTTAACCCTAACACTAACCCTAATCTAACCCTAACCATATCACTAACCCTAATCCTAACCCTAAAACTAAAACTAATCCTAACCACAACCCAAAACCTTACCTTAATCATAACCGTAACCATAAACTTAACTCTAACAAAAACCCTAAAACTAACCCTAGCACTAATCGTAACCCTAACCCTAATATTAACACTAAAGCAATCTCCAACCCTAACCCTAACCTTAACTGTAAGCCTGGCCCTAACACTAACCCTAAACCTAAATCTAACTTTAAGTTTAACAGTAACCCTAACAATAACAGTAACACTAACCCTAACCCTAAAACTAACACTAACTCTAACACTAACCCTAACCCTAACACTAACACTAACTATAACAATAACCCTTAAACAAACCCTAAACCTAACTGTAACCCTAAGTGAAACACTAATCCTAACCCTAAACCTAACCTTAGCTGTAACACTAACTGTAACCATAAGCAAAAATTTACACCTAACCCTAACATTATACCTAGCCTAACCTTAACATGAACCCTAAACATAAACCTAACAGTAACCCTAACACAAACGAACACCCTAACCCTAAACCTAACGCAAACACTAATCCTATTTATAACCCTAACACAAACCCTAAACCAAATCACAACCTTAACCTGAACCTTACCCTAAACCTAACCCTTACCTAACTCTAACCCTAACTATAAAACTAACTCTAACACTAAACCTAACCCTAACCTTAACACTAATCCTAAACCTAACCCTAACCCTAAACCTAACCGTAACACTAACATTAACCATAACCCTAAACAACTCTAAAATATGATTAGCACATTCACTGGTGGGAACAAGTTGGGTAGGGGTGATTGGTCAGTACAAAAGGGGTATTCATTTGAACTGATTGGTTTAAGCCAAGAGGGGTGTACGTGCTGAACTACATGGTGTCCCAACTTGTTATTAACCAACATAAACTCCTGGAAGGGTTATCTGACATCCCAAGTATTTCCCTGTCTCATGCTGATTGGTGGCTGCTAGGGGGCTGCTATGGACCCTCACCTAGCCTGACTGAGTCAGGGACACCTGGTGCAGCAGATCTCTCCTGTTATTTGTAGATAAACAACTTAGCAGGGTGGGAATGTGCCTAGGAGTGCTTTGTGGGTTTTTCCAAAGACAAAGGCCATGTCCCTTCCTTGGACAGGCTTTGCTCTCAGATAGAGGCTGTTTTTTCAAACAATGGCCCTAACCCTAACCCTAGACTAACCTAAAACCTAGACCTGACATTAGCCCTATCCCTATCTTTAATCCTAGTTCTAAGCCTAGACTTAATCCTAACCCTAATTTTAACCCTAGCCCTTACCCTAAATTTATCCGTTATCCTAGCACCAAACATAGCTGTAACATCATACCTTACACTAACCCTAATGCTAACCCTAACCCTAGCCTTAAACCTAGGCCCAAATCTCACTAACCCTATACCAAACCATATCTCTATTACTACACCTAATCCTAGCCCTCATTCTAGCTCTAACTCTAACTCTAACCATGTTCCTCATTCTGAACATAACACTAACCCTAGGTTTAAACCTGACACTAACCCCAAAGCAAACACTACCCCTACCTCTACTGGTAGACCTATACCTAAATCTAACAGTAACACTAGCACTAGACCAAACCTAACCCTAAATAGAGTCATAAATTTAGACTTAGCCCTAAATAAAAACCTAGCACTAGCCCTAACAATAACCATTAACCTAACGTAAAGACTAACTCTATCCCTAGACCAAATGCTAGCCATAAATCTGGCCCTCATCCTAAGCCTAACCCTAACCCGACAATGACAGTTAGCCCAAATCACACCCTAGCTCCAAATCTTATCAAAACCCAAAACCTAACTAGGACACTGGACTTATCCATAACCCTAACCCTAAAACTAGCCATAACCATATCCTTAGCTCTTACATTTCCCATAGCCCTAATGAGGCCATAAACCTCACACAAAACATTGCCCTTATCCTAGCCGTAAACCTAACGTAAAGACTAACTCTATTGTAACCCTAACCATGAGCCTAGACCTAATCCTAAACCTAACCCTCGCCCTAACCCTAATTCTAACTCAAACTCTAACTTTAATCTAAGCATTACCCTAACACTAAACCTAACATTAGACTTCACTCTAAACCTAACCCTCACACTAGCCCTGATCCTAGCTCAAATGCTAACACTAACCCTGACTCTAACCCTAGGCCTAAACCTAACCCTATCACTAATTCTAACCTTAACCCTAGCCGTAACCTTACTTCTAAACCTATCCATTACGCTAAAGATAAGCCTAAACCAAATGCTACTCCTAGGCCTAACGCTAACACTATTGCTAACACTAACCCTATTCCTTACTCTAAACCTAACCATAACCCTTAACCTAACCCTATCAATTACCCTAACCCACACCCTAACCCTATCCCTAAAACTAATTCAAGCCTTAACCTTAAATCTTAACCTAAACCAAACCCTACTCAAACCCTGTCCTTAATATTACACCTAGCTTTAAACCTGACCCTTAACCTAAACTTAACCCTTACACTAGACCTAGCTATAAGCTAACCCTAAAATTAACCATAACCATAAACTCAGACTTGACATTAACAACAGTCCTAATCCTAGCCCTAACACTAACACAAACACTAGTCCTCATCTTAGGCCTATACCTAGACTTAATCCTTACCCAAACCCTAACTCTTGTCCTATATCTAATTTTAACCCTCACCCTAGACCTGAACTTAGGTATAACCCAATCATTGCCCCTAACCCTATCACTAAACCTAACCCCAACACTATCCATATCTCTAGCCCTAAACATAGGCATAACCCTAACACTAACCCTAGCCCTAATCCTAGCCCTAATTTAGCCCTAACCATACCTCTACACCTAACCTTGGCCTAAGACTAACTCTAACTCTCCCCCAGCACTATTTCTAGTTCTAACCCTATCCATCACAATAAACATAACGCAAGCCCTAACCTTAGCCCTAACCCTAGCCCTAGACCCTACTCTAGATCTAACCATAACTCTACATTTGACACTAACCCTAAGCCTAATCCTAAACCTACAACTAGACCTAACACGATTGCTAATCCTAAAACCAGCCGTAAACTTAGCCTTATCCCTTAAATAAAACCGAGACACTGTCCTAACCCTAAATGTTAACCTAAACCAAACCCTAACCCTAAACCTAGTCATAACATTCAAGCTCTAATTCAGGTCCTTTTCCTAAAATTAACCCTGACCCTGACTTATATTCTAACACTAACGTTAGTTCTGAATATCACACTAATCCTAAAGATAGCGCTAACACTAGATCTAGACCAAATACTAACTCTAATCAAAACCTTAGTTCTTATATTAGCCATAGCCCTAACCCTAGCCCTAAAGCTAACAGAAAAACTAGCCCTAACCTGAGCCCTAACAAGAGAAGTAAACCTAAACCTAAACCTAGCCTTAGATCTAACCCTAACCCTAAACCTAGCCCTATCCCTAGCTCTAACACTATCACTTACCCTAAGCCAAACCCTATCCATAATGCTAACCTTAGTCCTAATCCTAATCCATAGACTAATCCAAACCCTAATCCTATTACTAGTCCTAAATCTACCCCTCATTCTAGCTCTAACCCTAACTCAAATCCTTACCCTAACACAAACCCTTGGTCTAAATCTGACCTTACCCTAAACCAAACTCTAAAACTAGCCCTACCAGTAAACTTATACCTAAACCTAACCCTAACTCTAGCCCTGGACCTAAGCCTAATCCTTAATATAGCCATAACTCTAGAGCTAGACCTAAAAAATAAAAACCCTGACTGAGCCCTAGCCCTAACATAATCCTTAACCTAAAGCAAACACTAACCCTATCCCTAGACCTAACTCTAGTCCTAATTCTGGCTTTCACCTTAAAACTAACTTGAGCCTGAACACTGACACTAACACTAACACTAAACCTAGCTCTAAACCTGAATCTAACTGAAAACCTTAACATAACACTAGACATAGCCATAACTCTAACCCTAAAACTAGCTCTAATCAGAACCCTAGATCTGTCATTACACATAGCCTTAACCCTGGGCCTAAACCTAACACAAAACCTAGCCCTAATCTGAGGCCTAACCTACCCTAAGCATAACCATGATCCTAAATGTAGCCCTAACCCTTACCCTCGCCTTACACATAACTCTAGCTCAAAGCCTAACCCTTATCCTAAACATAACCCAAGCCCTATTCCTAAACAAAAACCTAATCTTAGCCCTAATCCTAACCTTAAACCTAATACTAACACTAGTTCTAACACTAACATTACCCTAACCCTAACCCTAATGATAACCCTAGCCCTAAACCTAACCCTATCCCTAACCCTAATCATAAACCTAACCCTCAACCTAACCCTAAACCTAAACCTTGCCATAAACTTAACCCTAAACCTTACCATAATTCAAAACTAAACCTATCCCTAAACCTATATTTAACCGTAACCTAAACTTAACACTAAACCTAATCTAACATCTAATCCAATACATTACTCTAAAACTAACCCTAACCTTAATGAAGGTCCTAGCCCTAAACCCAACCCTAACCATAACAATAATCATAACCCTAACCCAGACCTAACACTAAACCTAACACTTCCACTAGCCCTAACCATCGCTTAATCCCTAAACCTTACCCTAACCCTAACACTATCCCAATCCGTAACCATAACCCTAACTCTAGCCCTAGCCCTAACACTAAACCTAGCCCTTATCCTAGTCCTAATTTAGCCCTATTCCTAACGCTAACCCAAACCCTAGAATTAAGTCTAACTATAATTCTCAGACAATACCTATCCCTACTTCTAACCCTATACTTACTGTAACCCTAACCCAAGCTCTAATCCTAGTCGTAACCCTTGCACTATTCTTAGCCCTAGGACTAACTCTAGATCGAAACCTATGTCTAAAACCAACCCTAAACCGATGCCTCAGCCTAACCCTGAAACGAGTTCTAACCCTAATGCTAATTCTAAAATAGCCCTAACCCAAGCCCAAGCCCTAAAACAAAATGGAGCCATACCCCTAACACTAACCCTTACCCTAGAACAAACCCTAACACTACACCAGCACTAACCCTAGCCCTAATTTGACACCTAATCCTAACCCTATACATAACCATGACCCTGATTAATATCCAAACACTAAACCTAGCTCTAAACATCACCCTAACCTTAAACCTAAACCTAACACTAGACCTAGCCCTAAACCTAACCCTAAAACTAACCCTAATAGTAACCCTAATTCTTGCAATAGCTGTAACCATAACACTAGCCCTAACCCTAATACAAAACTAGCCCTAATCCAAGGCTTAACACAAGCTTTAACCCTAAACCTAAACCTAATTATAGTCTTAACCCTAGCTTTAACTCTATTTCTTACCCTAAGCCAAACCTCAACCTAATGTTCACCGTAATCTTAGCACTAATCCATAGGCTTACCGAATCCTAACTCTATAACTAGTCCTAACCCTAGCCTTCATCCTAGATGTAACCAAATCCCAAACCCTAACCCTATCCCTGACCATTGTTCTGACCCTAACACTAATCTTAGGTCTAAATCTGAACCTAAACCTAAACCAAAACCTAACACTAGCCCTACTGGTAACCTTATATCTAAACTAACCCTAACACTAGCCCTAGACCTAAACCTACTCCTAAATCTAGCCATCACAATAGCTTTAGTCCTAAAGACAAAATAGACCTAGCCTTAACAATGACCCTTAACTTAAACCAAACTCTAACCCTACCTCTAGACCTAACCCTGTTCCTAATTCTGCCTTTAACCCTAACCATTATCCTACCTGAGCACTGTCAGTGACACTAACAGTAACCCTAGTTATAAACTTAACTTTAACACTAAAAATAACCCTAAAACTACACCATAAAACTCGTCTTAACCGTTACACTAGTTCTTACATTAGCCACTGCCCTAACCTATCACAAACCTAGCCCTAATCCAAGCCCTACCTTAGCTTTAACTTTAAAGATAACCCTAACAATAACCCTAGCCCTAACCATAACCCTAAGCCTAACCCCAGATCAAATCCTAACCATAAATCTAGCCATAGGCATAAACCTAACCCTATTTTGAATTCTAACCATTTCATTATCCTTAACCTAACATGCATCCTAAATATAAACCTACCATTACCCTAATCCTAATCCTAAAATTCATTCAAGCCCAAACTTGAAACCTTAACCTATCCCAAACCCTAACCCAGACCTTGATCCTAATAATACCCCTAGATCGAAACTTGACTGTAACCCAACACCTAACCCTTAGCCTAGATGTAGCCATAAACCTCATCCTAAAACTATCTTTAACCAAAATTCCGGAACTAAAATTATCCCTAGCCCTAATCCTAGCCCTAATTCTAAATACACACCTAGCCCTCATCCTAGTCCTAAAAGTATCCTTAATCATAGCCCTAACTCTAGCCCTACACCTAACCCTAATTCTAAGCCTCACCCTACCTCTAAATCTACCGATAACATCATCCCTTACCCTAAATTTAAACCTAACCCTATCCCTAACCCTAACCCTAGGCTTAAACACAGAACCTAGCCCTAATCCTAGCCCTAATTTAGCTCTACCTATAACCCTATCCTATCGCTAGCCCTAAGAGTAACTCTAACTCTTGCTGTAGCCCTAGCCCTATCCCTTGTTCTATCCCTATATGCCACCATAAACCTAACACTAGCACCAATACTTGCCCTCAAGTTAGTCCCAGCCTAACCCTAACTCTGAATCTAACATTAAACCTAAGCCTAAGCCTAACACTAACACTAGCCCTAACCATAAGGATAATCATAAAACTAGCCCTAACCCTAATCCTAGCAGTAAACCAAAACTGAACAATAGACCTTACCCTAAACCTTAACTTAAACCAAACACTAACACTTCACCTAGATCTAAACCTAGCCCTAATTCGAGTATTAAGCCTCACTTTAAAAATAATCTTGATCCACTCACCCTAGTTATATACACTGCACTAAACTCAAACCGAACACTGATATTAACAATAGCCCTAATTCGACTCTTAACGCTAACCCTAAAACTAACCCTGACCTGACTCCTATCCTAACAAGAACCGTAGGTATAAATATCACCTTAACTTTAAACCTAACACTAACACTCAAACAACACCTAACCCTAACCCTAAAACTAACCCTAATGGAAACCCTAGTTCTTACATTAGCCGTTGCCCTAATCCTAGCCCTAACCCTAATGCATATCTAGCCCTAAACCGAGCCCTAAACCTAGCTTTAACTCTAACTCTAACCCTAACCTTAGCCCTAATCCTAGAATAAATCAATCCCTTACCCTAAGTGAAATCCTAAACCTAAGAGTAACCCTAGACTTATCCATAATCCTCAGACTAACCAAAATCCTAACCCTATTAATAGTCCTAACCCTAGCCTTCATTTTAGCTCTAACCCTATCTCAAATACTAACTCTAACCCTGACACTTACTCTGATCCTAACACTAAAACTAGGTCTAAACCTAACACCAACCCTAACCCAAAACTTACCATACTCCTATCCCTAGACCTAACTCTGAACTTAACTCTCAGCCTAGCTGTAATCATACCTCAGAACCAAACCCTTACACTAAACATAATCCTAAACCTAATCCTAGTTCTGACAGTCACCTTAACCCTAACACAAACCTAATCCTAACCATAACCCTAGCCCTAACCTTAATTCTAACTGTATCCATTACCATAAAAATAGCCCTTACCATAATGCTACCCCTAGGCTTAACCCTAAACCTATCGCTTTCCCCAAAACTAGCAATTACCCTAAAGCTACTCTGAACCCTAAACCTAACCCAATCATTATGGTAATCATAAACCTAATGCTAATTTGAGCCCTAACCTAACTTAACCTCAAACCTAAACCAAACCGTAAAACTGAGCGTGACCCTAATAATTCCCCTAGCTATAAGCCTCTTACCCTACCTAATCCTTATACTATACCTAGCCATAAACTTAACTCTAATACTATTCCTAACCTTAACCCTAGACCTGATATTAAGCCTAGCCTTAATCCTATCCCTAACCCTAACACAAACCCTAACCCTTATCTAGCCCTGAACATACCCTTAATTTTATCCCTAACCCATACCTAGGCCTAAAACTAACACTAACTCTAGCCCTTATTTAGCCCTAACTCTAGCCCTAAGACTAACTCTAATTCTCACCCTAAACCTAACCCTAGTTCTAAATCTATATCTATCCCTTATTAGAACCATAATCCTAGCCCTAATCCTTAGTGTAACCCTAGCCCTATTTATATCCCTAGTCATAATCCTAGATTTAACCCAAACTGTAAATCTAACCTGAACCCTATGCCTAAATCTAAACCTAACACTAGCATTCACACTTAAACTAATCCTAAAACTATCTCTAATCCTAGCTGTAGCCCTAAAACAAACCGAGTCATAGCCATAACCCTAACCCTTAACCTAAACCAAACTCTGACCCTACACCTAGCCCTAACCATATTCTAATTCTAGTCCTAACACTAACACGAAAAATAACCCTGACCCTAACACTAACCCTGGCTCTAAACATCATCATCACCGTAAACTTCAACCTAACACTACACCTAGCCCTATCCCTAACCATATAACCAGTGATAATCATAACCCTACTTCATAGATTAGCCATAGTCTTAACACTAGCCCTATCCTAACCCAAAACCTAGCCTTAATCCGAGTCCTAAACCTAGCTTTAACCCTAAACTTAAACCTATGCCTAACCCCAAACTAGCCTTAATCCTATACATAATCCTAGCTCTAAATTTAGGTCTAAATCTATCCATTACCCTATCAGTAACCCTAATCTTAAGCTAACCCTAGGCCTAATCTTAACCCTATCCATTACACTAAACCAAACCTAAACTCTAAAACTAAACCTGTCATTACCTTAAACTGAAACCCTAACATAACCCAAACCCTAAACCTGACCCTGACCCGAAATATAACCCTTGATATAAACCTGAATCTTACCCTAAACCTAAACCTTATACTGGACCAAGCCATAAACCTAACACTAAATCTAGCCCTAACTATAACCCTAGAACTGACATTAGCCCTAGCCCTAATAATATCCCTAATTCTAACACAAACCCTAAACATTATCCTAGCCATAAACTTAGCCTTAATCATAACCCTAACACTAACTCTGCCCTAACCCTAATACTAACCCTTGCCCTAGCCCTAAACCTAGCCAAAATCACATTCCTTACCCTAAATGTAACCCTAACCCTAACCCTTGTTTTCACAATTGCCCTATACTTACCTTTAGCTTTAACACTAGATTGAAAACTAACTTTAAATCTAACCCTAACTTGATGCCTATGCCTAAAACTAACCCAAACACTGATACTAATTCTAAAACTAGCTCTAACCCTAGCCGTAACTATAACCTTAGCTGTAATTTAGCCCTATCCCTAACCCTAACCCTAATCCTAGCCCTAAGAATAACTCTAACTCTCACAATGGCCCTATCACTCATTCTAATCCTCTCCCTTCCCATAAAACTAACCCTATGCCAAATCCTAGTCCTAACCCTTGCCCTATCCTTAGCCCTAGCACTAACCTTAGATAAAAACCTAACTCTTAATTTAACCCTAAACTGAAGCCTAAGCCTAATTCTAAGACTAACCTTAACCGTAACACTAATCCTAAAATTTGCCCTACCCCTAACCCTAGCCCTAAAACTAAACTGAGCTAAAGCTCTAACCCTAACCCTTAACCTAGACCAAACCCTAACCCTACACCTAGCCCTAACACCTGCCTTAATTCGAGTTTTAAGCCAAACTGTAAAACTAACCCTGACCCTTACTCTGACTATAACACTAACCCGTGGTCTAAACATCACCCTAATCCTAACCATAAACCTAACACTAAACCTAGCCCTAAAACACTAAAGTTAGCCATAATCATGACCCTAGTACTTACATTAGCCATAACCCTAACCCTAGCACTAACTTAACCCAAAGCTAGCCCTAATCATAACCATGACCCTAGCCCCGAACTGATTTCTGACTCTATCCATTACCATAACCGTAACCATAGCCAAAACCCTAATACTAATTCGAGCCCTAAATTTAAACCTTAACCTATCCCAAACCCTAACTCAGAACTTGACCCTAATAATATCCCTGGCTCTAAACCTGACACTAACCCTAAACTTAACCCTTCAAATAGTTGTACTCATAATGCTAACCCTAAAACTATCTTTAACTATAATTCTGGACCTGAAATTAGCCCTAGCACTAATCGTAGCCCTAACCCTAAAAAAAAGTACCCTAGCCCTCATCCTAGTCATAAACCTAGCCTTTATCATAATGCTAACAATAATCATAGTCCTAATCCTAATTATAATCTTCACCCTACCTCTAAACATAGCTAAAAAGCCATCCCTTACCCCAAATTTGGCCTAATTCTAAACCTAAACTCTAAACCCTAACCCTAACCCTAACCCTAGGCTTAAACTAAACACTAAATCAAGCCCTAATCCTAGCCCTAATTGAGCCCTATCTCTAAACCTAACCCTAACCCTAGACCTAAGACTAACTCGCACCCTAGCCCTATCACTAGTTCTAACCCTATCCTTTACCATAACCCTAAACCTAGCCATAACACTTGCCCTATCCTTAGTTTTGTCCCTAGCTCTGGATCTAAGTCTATATCCAAATTTAACCCTAACCCAATCACTAAGCCTAAGCCTAACACTAACACTAGCCCTAATCTAACCCTAGGACTAAAACAAAACCAAGTTTTAGCCTTAACCCTAAACCATAACTTAAACCAAACCCTGACACTACAACTAGACCTAACCCTAGCCCTAATTCGAGTCCTAACACTAACCTTAACACCAACCCTGACCTTGACTCATATCCTAACACTCACCTAGCTCTAAACACCACCTTCACCTTAAACTGAACCCTAAACGTAACCCTAACCCTAATTCGAGTCCTAACACTAACCCTAACACTCCACCTGACCCTGACTCCTATCCTAATATAAAACCTAGCTAAACATATCACCCTAACCTTAAACCTAACCCTAACACTAAATCTAACACATATCCTAACACTAAAACTAACCCTAATGGTAACCCTAGTTCTTACATTAACCATTGCCCTAAACCTAGCCCTAACCCTAACACAGAACCTAACTCTAACCCTTGCCCTAAACCTAGGCCTAACCCAAAGCCTAATGCTAATCCTAGCCTTTATTTAATCCTATCCTAACCCTAAACCTAGCCATAAGACTAACTCGAACTCTTGCCCTAGCCCTAGTCCTAGTTCTACCCTTAGCCTTATTCCTAACCCTAGATCTAAGCCTAAGTCTAAATCTAAACCTAACTCTAAATTTAACTTTAACAATAAGCCTAAAACAAACCCTAACACTACCCATATCCATAATGCTAATCGTAAAACTGGCCCTATCCATAGCACAAGCCATAAACCAAAACCAAGCCATAGGCCTAATCCTAACCCTTAACCTAAATCAAATGCTAACACTACAAATAGCCCTAAAACTAAGTCTAAAACTAACCCTGACTCTGACACTGACCGAAACACTAATCCTAGCTCTAAAAATCACCCTTACATTAATAACATTAATAACACTACATCTAGACTTAACCTAATCCTAAAACTAGCCTTAATCAAAACCCTAGTTCATACATTAGTCATTGTCCTATCCATAGCCCTAACCCTAACACAAATTTTACCCCTAATCCGAGCCCTAAACCTAGGTTTAACCCTAATACTAGCCCTAACTCTAACCCTAACACTAGCCCTATCTCTAACTCTAACCCTATTACTTACACTAAGCCAAACCCTAACCCAAAGGCTAATGTGAGTTCTAATCCTAATCCTTAGCCTAACTTAAACACTAACTATATTACTAGTCTTAACCCTAGCCCTCATTCTACCTCTAAACCTAACCCTGACCCTCATCTGACCCTAAGAGTAACCCTAGGTCTAAACCTGACCCTAACCCTAAACCAAATCATAACACTAGCCCTACTGGTAACCCTATACCTATACCTAAGCCTAACACAAGAACTAGACACAAAGCTTACCCTAACTCTAGCCCTAGACTTAAACAAAAACCTAGCACTAGCCCTATAATAACTCTTAATATAAAACGAATACTTTCCCTACTCCTACACCTAAACTTAGTGCTATTTCTGGATCTAACACTAACCCTAACCTTATCCCCAAAACTGACCCTGATTCTAACACTGAACCTAGCTTTAAACCTGACACTCACCCAAAACCTAGACCTAACACTACACCTAGCCATAACCCTAACCCTAAAAATAGCCCTAATCATAACCCTATGTCTTACAGTACCCATAGCCCTAACCCTAGGCCTAAACTAGCACAAAATCTAGCCCTAATCCTAGGCCTGAACATAGCCCTAAGCATAACCCTAAATTTAACTCTACCCTAACCCTAACCCTAAGCCTTGCTTTAGACCTAACCCTAGCTCAAAGCCTAAACTTTACCCTTAACATAACCCAAGTCCTATCCCAAACCCTAACCCAACACTAGCCCTAATCCTAACCTTAACCATAGACCTAACCATAGCTCTAATTATATCCACTACCCTAACCCTAGCCCTAATCCTAACCATAACTCTAACCCTAAACCTAGTTCTAATTCTATCCATTACCCTAACTATAATCCTAACCATAATATTAAGACTAGGCTTAACCCTAAGCCTATCACAATCCCTAAACCTATCCATTGCCCTAAAACTAACCTCAACCCTAATCCTAAGCCTATTCATTATCCTAACCCTAACTCTAACACTAATGCTAATTCGGATCGTAAACCTAAACCTTAACCTAAACCAAACAATAAGCTGCACACTGACCCTAATAATACACATAGCACTAAACTTGACCCTTACTCTAAATCTAACCCTTACACTAGACCCAACCATAAACATAACTCAAAATATATTCCTATCTGTAACCCTAGACCTGACATTAGCCCTAGCCCTAATCGTAGCCCTAACCCTAACACGAACACTAGCTCTCATCCTAGACCAAAACCTAGCCTTAATCCTAACCCTAACCCTAATTCTAACATATTCCCTATCCCTAAACCTAGTTATAACCCCATTGCTTACCGTAAACCTAACCCAAACCCTAACCCTAACACTAACGCTAGCCCTAACCTTAACTCTAGGACTAACCCCAACAATAACACTCCCACGAATTCTAAACCTAATCCTAATCCTAGCTTCAAGACTACTCCGCCCTAGCCCTAGCCCTAATTCTAACCCTATCACTTACTGTAACCTTATTCCTAGCCATAGTCTAGAATAACACTAGCCCTGACCTTAAACCTTGCCCTAACCCTAGATCTAAACCTAACACTAAATCTAACCCTAATTCTACACCTAAATCTCACCCTAACACTAGTCCTTACCCTAACACTAATCCTAAAACTAGCCCTAATCAAAGGGTTAGCCCTAAAACAAAACTGAACAATAACATTAACCCTAAACTTTTACCTAAACCAAAGCCTAACTTTACCTCTAGCCCTAAGACTAGCCCTAATTCTACTCATAATCTTAACCCTAAAACTACTTTTGAACCTGTCTCTGACATTAACACTAACCCTACCTCTAAACATCACCCTAAACCTAAAACTTACTCTAACACGCGACCTAGTCCTAACCCTAATTCTAAAATTAGTTCTAATCAAAAGCCTAGATCATACACTAACGATAATCTTAAAACTAATGCTAACCAAAACCTAGCCCAAATCTGAGACCTAACCCTAGCTTTCACCCTAACCCTAACCCTAACACTAGCCCTTAACCTAACCCGAACCGTAGCTCTAATTTAGCTCTAACCTTATCTTTACCCTAGCCAAACACCAACCCTAAAGCTAACCCTAGTCCTAAAACTAATCCTTAGTCTAACCCAAAATTTAACCCTATTACTAGTCCTAACCCTAGCACTCATTCTTGTTATAACCATAACCCAAATTCTAACCCTATCCCTGCCCCTTATTCTGACCCTCAATCTAAACCAAACCATAACACTAGCCCTACCAATAACCCTATATCTAAACGTAACCCTAATACTAGACCTAGATTAAATCTAATCCTAAATCCAGACATGTCTTTAGCAAAGACCAAAACAGAAACATAGCCCTAGCTCTAATGATAACCCTTAACCTAAGCCAAACACCAACCTTACCTCTAGACCTAACCAATCCTAATTCTGGCTCTTGCCCTAACCCTAACCCTTATCCAAAGACAGACCCAGATACTAACAGTAATCCTAGATATAAAACTGACGCTAACTGATACCTAAACCTACCATTAGGGCTAGCCATACTGGTAAACATAACCCTTACTTTACCATAGCACTAAAACTAGCTCTAAACCTAACAAAAAAACTAGCACTAATCCTAGGCCTAAATCTAGCCCAAAGTGTAACCCTAATCCTAACCTAAACCTATTCCTTATCCTAAGCCTAACCCTCATGCTAACCTTAAAACTCGCCTTAATCTTAACCCTAGGTAAAACCCAAAATCAAACACTAAAAATAACCCTAGCCCTATCCATAAACCTAAACCTAATCCTAGCCCTAATTATAATGTTAACACTAGCCCTAATTCTATATTACAATTATCCATTACCCTAAACTGAACCTTAACCCTAATGATAAACCTAGCTCTAATCCTAATTGTAAACCTAATACTATACATAATCCTAAACCTAACCCTCAATGTAGCCTTAACCCTAGATAAAAAGCTAATCCTTTCTCTGACACTAACCCTAGCCCAAACCCTAACAATAACCCTAAACCTAAAATTACCCCAAACCTAACCTGAAATCTAACCCTATCCATAACCCTAACTCTAATGATAATCTTAGCCCTAACCCTAACACTAACCCTAAACCTAAAACTATGCCTAATCCTAACCTGATATCTAACCCTATCCATTAACCTAACTCTAAAGGTAACCTTAGCCTTAACCCTAACACTAACCCTAAACTTAACCATAAATCTAACCCTAGACATAATCCTAAACCTAACACCCACCCTAGCTCTAACCCTACCTCAAAACATATCCTGTAACCTAAACCTAAACATAGCCTTAGCCCTAACCCTAACCCTAACTCTAGCCCTATTTCTATCCAAAACCCTAGGCTTAAACCTAGCTCTAATGCTATTCATTACCCTAAATATAACCCTAATCCAAATGCAAACACTAGGCCTAACCCTAACCCTATCACTAACCCTAACCCTACCAATTACCCTATCTTAATCTAAATCCTAAACCTAAACCTATCCATTAACCTAAGGCTAATTGTGACCCTAATGCTAATTTGAGGTGTAATCCTAATTATTAACCTAACACAAAACTGAATCCTGACCCTGACCCTAAAAATACACCTTACCCTTAACCTGGCCCTTACCCTAAACCTAATATTAGACCTAGCCATGAATCTAACCATACAACTATCCATAGCTGTAACCCGAAACCTGACATTATCACTATCTCTAAAACTTGCCCTAACCCTAACACAAAACCTAGCCCTCATCCAAACCACAAATCATGCTTCAATCCTAACACAAACATAACCATATGCTTATCCTTAACCCTTTTGCTAACTCTAACCCTATCAATTACCATACACCTAACATGAACCCTAAACCTAAACTTTTCATTACCCTAACCAAAACCTAATGCTAATTCAGGTCTAAACCTAAACCCTAACATAAATCAAACCTGAAACCTAATTCTAACTGTAATAATACCCCTAGCTCTAAACCTCACCCTTACCCTAAACCTAACCCTTACACTAGACCTAGCCATAAATCTAACCCTCAATCTATCCCTAATGTAAGCCTAGACCTGATACTAGCCCTAGCCCTAATTCTTTCCATAACCCTAAAACAAACATGAGCCCACATCCTAGCCCTAAACCTAGCCTTATTATTAAACCAAACCATAACCCTAGCACTTACCAAAATTCTAACCTTCAACCTAACTCTAAAATTAGCTCTAACCACATCCCTTCCTCTAAACCTAAACCTAACCCCAAACCTAAACCTATGTCTAACCCCAATACAAATGCTAGACGTAATCCTAGCCCTAATTTACCCCTAAACCCAACCTAACCCTAGCCCTAAGACTAACTCTAACTCTCACCCTAGTCATATTTCTAGTGCTAACACTATCCCTTACCATATTCCTATCACTTGCCTTTACATTAGCCCTAACCCTAGCTCTAGCCCTAACCTTATATCTAAGCCTAACTATAAATCAAACCCTAACCCTAAGCTAAACCTCTCACTAAAACAAGCTGAAATAATAATGCTAATCCTAAAACTATACTTAACCTAGCACTAGCCCTAATCAACAACCAAGCCATAGCCCTAACCCTAACCTTTAACATAAACCAAACCCTAAACCTACACCTAGCCCTAAACCTAAGTCTAATTTGAGTCCTATACCTAACCCTAAAACAAACCCTGACCCTGACTCTGACCCTAACACTAACCCTGGCTCTGAACATCACTCAAAACCTATACCTAAACCTAACCCTATACCTAGCCCTAACCCTAACCCTAAAACAAGTTCTACTCATAACCTTAGTTCTTACATTAGCTGAAGTCCCAAATCTAGCCCTAATCTAACCCAAAACCTATCCCTAATCGGAGCCCTAACACTAACTTTAACCCTAACCAAAAACCTAATTCTAGCTCTAACACTTACTCTAATCCTAACCATAAACCTAACCCTTTCTATTACCCAAAACCTAACCCTAACCCTAGCCTTAATCCTAACAATATACCTAGCCCTAACCCCAGCTGTAACCCTATCCATTACCCTAATCCTAATCCTAACCCTAGGATAACCCTGAACTTATTCCTAACCATAAACCTGTACATTACCATAAAACTAACCTGAACCCTAAACCTAACCATATCCATAAATTTAATCCTAACACTAATAAGCTTAACCCTAAAACTATCTCTAACCATATCCTAGACCTGACATTAGCCCTAGCTCTAATGAAGCCCTAAGACTAGAACAAACTCTAGCCCGAATCCTAGCGCTAAACATAGCCTTAATCCTAAACCTAACCCTAACTAACCATAGAACTAAACTTAATTTTAAACCTTGCCCTAGTTCTAAAGCTAGCCATAACATCATATCTGTCTATAAGCATAAACATAAGCCTAGCCATAAACCTAGGGTCAGCCTTAATACTAAACTTAGCTCTAATCCTAGCCCTAATGAAGCCATAATTCTAACCCTATATCTAAACCTAACACTAAGACTAATTCTAACTCTCACCCTAGCACTAGCCCTAGTTCTTACACTATTACTTACGATAATTCAAACCCTAGACCTAATCCTAGCCCTAACCTTCACTGTAGTACTAAACCTAGATCTAACCCTATTTCTAAATATAACCCTAAACCTAGGCCTAAACCACACCCTAACACTAGCTCTAAACCTAAAGCTAATTTGAAAATTAGCCCTAACCCTAGCCCTAGCCCTCAAGCAAAACAGAGCCATAGCAGTGACTCTAAACTTTAACCTAAACCAAAACCTAACCCTACACCTAGTCCTAACCCTAGACCTAATATTAAGAGCTAACCCTAACTCTAGAACTAATACTAACACTGACTACGACCTTAAAACTAACCCTAGTTCTACACATCACCCTATCCCTAAACCTATTCCTAACACTAGACCTCACCCTAGACCTAAGCCTAAAACTAGTCCTAATCGTAATGCCAGTTCTTAAATTAGCCATAGCCCTAAACCCAACACAAAACCTAAACCTAATTCAAGCTTAAACCTAACTTTAACCCTAACCCTAACCCTGGCCCTAACCCTAGCCTTATCCGTAGTCCTAAACCTAGTTCTAACCCTATGTTTACACTTAGTCAAACCCTTACCCTATAGCTAACCTAGTCCTAACCCTAATTCTACGCCTACCCCAAACCTTAACTCCATTCCTTGTACTAACCTTAGCCCTCATTCTAGCTCTAAACTTAACCCAAACACTAACCCTGACCCTTATTCTGACCCTAACACTAAACCTAGGTTTAAACCTGACCCTAAATTTTATCCAAAACATAACACTAGCCTTACCAGTAACCCTAACCCTAAACCTAACACTAACACTAGCAATAGACCTAAACATAATCCTAAATGTAGCCATAACCCTAGCCTTAGCCATAACAATATTCCTTAACCAAACCAAACACTCACTCTATCCATAGACCTACCCTAGTCCTCATTCTGGACTAACACTAAATCTAAACCTAACCTGAACCCTGACACTTACCCTAACAAAAACCCTAATTCTAAACATTATTCTAACCCAAAAACTAAACCTAACACTAGACGAACTCTAAATCTAGCCATAAACATAACTTAGCGCTTACATTACCCATATACCTAACACAAGCCCTAAACCTCACACAAAACCTAGCCATAATTATAGCCTAAACCTAACCCTAAGCATAACCCTAACCCTAAAACTAGCCCTAACCATAAACCTAACCCTAATCCTTGTTCTAGGCCTAACTCTAGCTCAAACCCTAAACCTTACCCTAAATATAACCCTAGCCAAAACTCTAAACCTCACTAACTCTAGCCCTAATCCTAACTGTAAACATAGCCCAAAGCCTAGCTTTAACTCTATCCATTACACTAACCATAACCGTAAAACTAATGCTAACTCTAGCCCTAAACCTAACCCTATCCCTACCATAGCCCTGACCATAACCCTAACCCTCACCTTAGCCCTAAACCTAGCTCAATCCCTAACCATTACACTTAACCTAAGCCTAACACTAACCCAAGGCCTAACCATAGCCCTAACCCCAGCCCTAATCCTAACCTTAACCCTAGCCCAAACCCTAGCTCGAACCCTACCCAATACCCTAACCCTAAACTTAACCCTAATGATAACACTAGACCTAAAGGTAAATGTACCCTAACCCCAAACTGAAAACTAATCCTAGAGCTAATAGTGAACCTAAACCCTAACACTAAATCTAAGTTAGCTCAAATCCTAAACCTAATTCTAAACCTAAACCTAAAGCTAACATAAACATAAACCTATCTTTAACCTGACATCTAAACAAATTACCCTTATCCTAATGATAACCCTCGCCCTAACTGTAACACTAACCCTGACCATAAACCTAGACCAAACTCTAAATAAACTTTAGCCATAGCAAAACCCCTAGCTCAAACCCTAAACCTAATCCTAACTGTAACCCTCTCCCTAACCCTGACCCTAACCCTAATTCTAGCACTATTTTAACCACAACTGTAGCCCTACCCTAGGTCTAAGCTTATAAATTACCCTAATGATAACCATAACCCTAATGCTAACCCTAAGACTAATCCTCAAACTATCACTATCTTAAACCTAACCTGAACCCTAAACCTAACACTATCCATTACCTTAACCCTAATTCTAACCTTAATTCTAA
Organism: Marmota flaviventris; assembly: GCF_047511675.1. Taxonomy (NCBI): domain Eukaryota; kingdom Metazoa; phylum Chordata; class Mammalia; order Rodentia; family Sciuridae; genus Marmota; species Marmota flaviventris. The sequence continues at coordinate 113,287,565 of NC_092508.1, forward strand.
TTTGAATCTTAAACCTAAACTTTAACCTAACCCAAACCCGAAGCCTGACTCTGACCCTAATAATACCCCAGCTCTTATTCTGACCCTTTCCCTAAACTTAACACTTTAATTTGACCTAGCTATAAACGTGACCCTAAAAATATCACTTAATATAAATCTTGACCTGACATTAGTTCTAGCCCTAAATCTTGACCTATACCTAACACAAAACCTAGCCCAATCTTTGAATCTAGCCTTATCCTAAACCTAACCCTAACCCTAGCCCCAAACCTAAAGCTAATCATAAAACTAGCTCTAACCCTAACCATAACACTAAAAAAAAAAAAAAAAAAAATCGAGAAACAGGCCTAACACTAACCTTAACTTAAAACAAATGCAAGCACTACACCTAGATCTAACTCTAGCCCTAATTCGAGTCCTAATCATAACCTTAAAAATAACTCTGAACCTGAATTATATTCTAACACTCATCCTAGCTCTAAACACCACCCTAAATATAAACTGAACCCTAACAGTAACCCTATCCCTAATTCGGGTTCTAACCCTAACCCTAAAACTAACCCTGACTTGACTGATATCCTAACACTAAACCTAGCTATAAATATCACCCGAATCTTAAACCTAAACCTAACACTAGACCTATCCCTACCTCTAACCCTAATTGTAACCCTAGTTCTTATATTAGCCATTGCCCTAACCCTAGTTTAAACCTCACACAAAAACAGGTCCTAATCTGAGCCCTAAACCTAGCTTTAACCCTAACCATAAACCTAACCCTAGCCCTAACACTATACCTTACCCTGAGCAAAACCTTTAACCAGATGGTAACCCTAGACCTATCCTTAATCCTTAGGCTAACCAAATCCTAACCATATTAATAGTCCTAACCCTAGATCTCATTCTAGCTCTAATACTATCACAAACCCTAACCCCAACACTGACCCTTATTCTGAACATAACATATATCCTAGGGCTATCCTGACTCTAACCCTAAAACAAACCCTAACACTAGCCCAACTTGTAACCTTATGACTAAATCTAACCCTACCACTATCTAGAGACCTAAACCTAATCCTAAATCTAGCCTGAACTCTAGCTCTAGACCTAAACAAAATCCTAGACCTAGCCCTAATAAAAACCTTTACCTCACCCAAACACTAACTCAAACCCTAGACTTAAACCTAGTCCTAATTCTGGCTGTAACCCTAACTTTACCTCTAACCCAAACACTGACCCTTCCTTTAACACTAAACCTACCTCCAAACCTGAAACTAACCAACGCCTGAACCTAATTCTAGACCCAGCCATAACCCTAACCCTAAAACTAGCCCTAATCATAAGCAGTAAACCTAGCTCTAAACCTAACCATTACCCTAACCCTAAACCTAAACTTATTGACAATCCTGGTGAGAACACTTATGTTAAACCTAACCCTAACTGGAAAACTAACCAGAGACATAACCCTAAAATTAACATTCAGCATAGCCCTAACTCTAGATCAAACCATAAACCTAACCGTAATCCTAAACATAACCATAGCTCTAATCGTAAAACTATCACTAATTCTAAATCTAAACCAAATCTAAACCTAAACTAACCCTATCCGTTACCTTAACCCTAACCCTAATATTAATGATAACCCTAGCCCTAACTCTAACCCTAATCTTAAACCTACCATTATCTTATCCCTAAACCTAACCCTTAACCTAGCCCTAATCCTAGCTCAAAACCTAAACTTTATGCTAAACATAACACTAACCCTAACCTAACTCTAAATTTAACACTAACTCTAACACTAACTCAAGGCATATTCCTAACCATAACTCTAGTTCTAATCTAACCTCTACCCTATAAATTACCCTAACCATAATCCTTACCCTAATGCTAACCCTAAGCCTAAACTAACCCTATCACTAACGCTAACCGTATCAATTACCCTAAACCAAACCTGAAGCTTAACACAAACCCTATCTATACCCTAACCCTAACCTTAATGATAATTTGAGCCATAAACCTAAATCCTTAACTAAGCCAAATACTTATCCTAATAATACCCCGAGCTCTAAACCTGACCCTTACCCGAAACCTAACCCTTCACTAGTCGTAGCCATAAGCCTAACCCTAAAACTATCTTTAACCATAACCTGAGACTTGATATTAGCCCTAGCACAAATCCTAGCCCTGAATATAAAATAAACACTTGCCCTCATCCTAGCCCTAAACCTTGCCTTAATCATAACCCTAAACTCAACCTGAACCCTAACTGTAACTCTAACCCTCACCATACATCTAAACCTAGCTATAACATCATTCTTTATCCTAAACTTAAACCTAACCCTATTCTTATCACTAGGCCTAAGCTGAACACTAACCCTAGCCCTAATCCTAGCCCTAATTACCCCTATGCAATTCCCTAAATCTAATTTTAGCCCTATCACTAACTCTAAATCTCACACTAGCCCTATCCCTAGATCTAACCCTATCCCTTAACATAACTCTAACTCTGGCCCTAACCCTAGCCCTATCATTAATTCTAGCCTAATCATAGATCTAAACCCAACTATAAATATAACCTTAACCCTAAATCTAAGCCTAAAACTAACACTAGCCCTAACCCTAATACTAATTGTAAAACTAGCCCTAACTCTAATCCTAGACTAAAACAAAACCGAGCAATAGACCTAACCCTAAACCTTAACTTAAACCAAACCTGAAAATACTATAAGAACTAATCCTAGCCCTAACTGAGTCCTAACCATAACCTTAAAACTAACACTGACCCTGATTCATATCCTAACATTCACTCTAGCTCTAAAAATGATGTTAATATTAAACCAAACCCTAACAGTAAACCTAGCCCTAATTCGAGTCTTAATTCAAACCCTAAAGCTAACCCTGACCCTGACTCTTATTCTAAAAATAACTCTAGCTCTAAATATCACCCTAACCGTAAATCTAACACTAACACTAGAACTACCCCTAACCCTGACTCTAAAGCTAACACAAATTGTAACCCTGGTTCTTACTTTAGCTGTTGCCCTAACCCTAGCCCTAACACTAACACAGAAACTAGCCCTAATTGGAGCCCTAAACCTAGATTTAACACTAAACCTAACCCTACTCCTACCCCTAACACTAGGTTTAACCCTATCCCTAAACCTAAGAAAAATGCTAACACTAATGGTAACACTAGACCTATCCCTAATCCTCAGGGTAATGAAAACTCTTGCCATATTAATAGTCCTAACCCTAGCCCTCATTCTAGCTCAAAACTTATCCCAAACTTTAAACATAATCCTGACCCTTATTCTGACCATAACAATAACCTAGGTCTAAACATGACTCTAATGCTAGACCAAACCATAACACTAGCCCTACCAGTAAACTTATACCTAAACCAGACCCTATCACTAGCTCTAGGCCTAAACCTAATCCTAAATCTAGCCTTAATTCTAGCTCTAGACCTACACAAACACCTAGCCTTAGCCCTAACAATGACCCTTAACTTAACGCAAAGACTAACCCTGCCCTAGACATAAACCTAGTCCCAATTCTGGCTTTAACCTGAACTCTAACTCTAAACTGAACACTGACCCTGCCTTTAACACTAAATCTATCTCTAAACCTTACCCTAACCAAAAACCTAAACCTAACACTAGACATAGCCATAACCCTAACGCTACAACTAGCCCTAATCATAATCCTGCTCTTACATTAACCATAGCTCTAACTCTATGCTTTAAATTAACACAAAACCTAGAGTGAATTCTAGGCCTAAACCTAGCCCTAAGCAAAACCCCAACCCTAACCCTAGCCCTAACCCTAGACTTAACCCTAGCCCTAAACCTAGCTCAAAACATACACCTTACCTAATCCTATACCTAACAGTATTGATAACCCTAGCCTTAACCCAAAACAAAACCCTAACACTAACCAGAAAACTAACAATGGACCTAACCCTAAAAGTAACACTCGCCATAGCCCTAACCCTAGCTCAAAACCTAACCCAAACCATAAATCTAATCATAACTGTAGCCTTAACATTAATCTTAAAACTAAATCTAACCCTAAACCTAAATGTAAAACTTACATTTAACCATATCAATTACCCTAACCCTTATCCTAAACCTAATATTAACCCTAGCCCTAAACTTAACTCTAACCCTAAACCTATCATAATCCTGTCCCTAGACCTAATGCTGAACCTAATCCTTGATCTAGCCCTAGCACTAACATTAGCTCAAACCCTAGCCGTTACCCTAAACATAACCCTATCCCAAACCCTAATCCCAATCCTAGCCCTAATCCTAACTATAAACATAGCCCAAACTCTACCTCTAACTCTAGCCATTACCCTAATCATAACACTAAACCTAATGCTAAACCTAGCCCTAACCATAACCCTAACCCTTACTCTATCCCTAGTCCTGATTCTAACCTGAAGCCTCAACCTAGCCCTAACACTTACTCAATCACTGACCCTTACCCTTAACCTAACCATAAGAAAATGATAAGCCTAACCCTAAACCTAACCCTAGCCCTAGCCCTAATCCTAAACTTAAAACTAAACTTAGCCTTAGCTCTAAACCCATCAATTACCCTGACCCTAACCATAAACATCACAATAACATTTACCCTAACCCTAAACCTACTCTAACCCTAACTGTAAACCTAACCCTACACCTAACAATAAACCAAAACCTTGCCATAGTCCTAAACCTAGCTCAAACCCTAACAATTATGCTAAACTTAACACTAACCCTAATCCTAAATCTAAACCTAACCCTAACCCCCCTAACTTAACATCTAAACCTGTCCATACCCTTAACCCAAATTGTAACCCTAATCCTAATCCTAGACCTAATCCTAAACCTAACCCTATCCTTAGCACTAACCCTAGCTCAAACCCTAACCCATATTCTAAAACTAACCCTAGCCTTAACCCTAACCCTAAATATAGCCATAATCCTAAACATAACCCTAGCCCTAACCCTAGCTCTAACCCTATCCATTACCCTAATGATAACCATAAACCTAATGCTAACCCTAGGCCCAACACTAACACTATCCATTACCCTAAACCTAATCTGAGCCCTAAACCTAAACTGAAGCCTAAACCTAACCTTATCCATTATCCTAACTCTAACTCAAACCTAATGCTAATTTGAGCCATAACACTAAACCTCAACCTAACACAAACCCAAAACCTGACTCTATTATAATACCCTAGCTCTCAACATGAACCTCACCATTAACCTAACTCTGACACTAAACCTAGCCATAAATCTTACCCAAAAACTATTCCTAACCATAACCCATTGACCTGATATTAGCCCCTAGCCCTAATTCTTGCCATAAACCTAACACAAATGCTATCCCTCAACCTAGACCTATAACTAGTCTTGATCCTAACCCAAACCCTAGCTCTAGCCATATCCCTAATTTTATCCCTCACCCTAGTTCTGAACCTTGCTATAACCCCATCCCTTCCCCAAAAAATAACCCTAACTCTAACTCTAGACTTAACCCTTACACTAATCCTAGACCTGATCCTAGCATTAATTTAGCCCTAACACTACCACTAGCATTAAGACTAATTCTAACTCTGACCCTAGCCCTATTCCCAGATCTAATCCTATTCCTTACCATAACCATAACACTTGCACTAACTTTTGCCCCAACACTAGCCCTAGCCCTAACCCTAGAACTAACCATAACTTTAAGTCCAACTTTAACCCTAAGCCTAAATCTCACACTAACACTAGCCCTAAAACTAACACTAAACCTAAAACTAGCCCTAATCTAGTTCAAGCCCTAAAACAAAACCGAGCCATAGACCTAAACCTAATGCTTAACCTAAACCAAAACCTTACACTACACATAGTCCTAACATCAGCCCTAATTCCAGTCCTAACCTAACCCAAAAACTAACCTTGAGCCTGACTCTTATCTTACTCTAACCCTAGCTCAAACATCACCAAAATGTAATCCTAACCCTAAAACTAGAACTAGCCCTAACAGTAACCCTAAAAGTAGCCCTAATCATAACTCTAGTACTTACATTAGCCTTAGCCCTAATCCTAGCCCTAAAATAACCCAAAACCTAGCCCTAAACTGAGCCCTCCACCTCGTTTTAACCCTAACCCTAAACTTACCCTAATCATTACTCTAAACCTAACCCTAAACCTAAAACTGGCCCTAACCTTAAACCTAACCCTAGACTTAATCCTAGCCCTAACTCTAGCTCTAATCCTATCCATTACCCTAAACATAACCCTAATCCTAGTGCTAAACCTAGCCCTAAACTTAACCCTAATCCTAAACCTAGACCTGACACTAACCCTAACGTCACGATAACCCTAACCATAGCTCAAACCCTAACACTTACCCTAAACCTATCCATAACGCTAACCCTAGACCTAACCCTAAAATAGCCCTTATCCTAACTATAAACCTAGCCCTAACCTATCCATTACCCTAAATATAAGCCTAACACAAACATAGCTCTAAATATAATTCTAACCCTACCCATTACCCTAACCCTTACTATAAACGTAATGATAACACTACCCTAACACTAAAGCTATTCTAACCCTAACTGTAAACTTAACCCTTGTCCTAACTCTAAACCTACGCTAACCCTAACTGTCAACCTAACCCTAGAACCAACCGTAAAATTAACCCTTGCTGTAGTCCTAATCCTAGCTCAAATCCTAACAGTTACGCTAAACCTAACACTAACCCTAGTCCTAAATATTAGTCTAATGCTATCCATTTAGGCTCAACCCTAAACCTATCGCTAACACTAACCTTATTCTTACCTAAAACCAACCTGAACACTAAACCTAACCCTATCAATTAATCAAACCCTAACCCTAACCATATTGCTAATTCGAGGCCTAAAACTAATCCAAAACTTAACTCAAACTCTGAACAAGACACTGACTCTAATAACACACCTAGCTCTAAACCTGATCCTTACCTGAAACATAACCTTTAAACTAGATCTAGCCATAAAACTAACACTAAAAGTATCCCTAACCGTATCCTTAGACCTCATATTAGAACTCTACCTAATTCTTGCCTTAAACCTAACACAAAGCAGAGCCCTTATCCTAGCCTTAAACCTAGCTTTAACCCTAACCCGAACCCTAACCCTAGCCCAAACACTAATTTCAACCCTCGCCCTATTTCTGAACCTGGTATAACCACATCTTTCCCCTATCACTATCCCTAACACTAACACTATCTCTAACACTAAACCTAGCCCTAACTCTACACATAATCCTAACACTAACCATAGCTCTAATCCTAGCCCTAATTTATTGCTAACTGTAACCCTAACTCTAACCTTAGCCTAAGACTAACCCTAACTGTAGCCCAAGACCTATTTCTAGTACCAACCTTATCTATTGCCTAACCCTAATACTAGCCCACACCTTAGCCCTAAAACTAGCCATAGTCCTAAACCTAGAACTAACCCTAACTCTAAATCTACCCTAATTATAAACCTAAACCTCACCCTAACACTTGACCTAAACATAATTCTAATTAGAAAACTAGCCCTAATCCTAGCCATAGCCCACAAACAAAACTAAGCTATAGCCCTAATCCTAAACCTTAACCTAAACCAAATCCTAATGCTACACCTAGTCCTAACCCTATCCCTATAACTAATACTGACCCTGACTCTGACCCTAAAACTAACCCTACCTCTAAACATCACCCTAACCCTAAACATAAACCAAACACTAGACCTAGCCCTAATCCTAACCCTAAAACTCTCTCTAACTGTAAAGCTAGTTCTTATATTAGCCAGAGCCCTAACCCTAACACAAACCCTAGTGCTAGTCTGATCCTCAATTCTATCTTTAACACTAACCCTAACCCTAACACTAATCCAAACCCTAGCTCTAAATATATTCCTTACCCTAAGCCAAACTCTCACCCTAATGCTACCCTAGTTCTAACCCTAACACTTAGCTTACCCCAAGCCCTAACTCAATTACTAGTCCTAACCCTATCCCTAACACTAACAATAGATCAAAGCCTGACCTTACTACTAAACATAACCTTAACACTAGCCCCACCAGTAAACCTATATCTAAAACTAACCATAACACTAGCACTAGACCCAAACTTAGTCCTAAATATAGCCATAACTCTAGCCCTAGTCCTAAACAAAAACCTAGCCCTAGCCCTAAAATAACCATTAACCTAAAGCAAAGACTAACCCTAGCCCTAGATTAAACCTAGTTCTAATTCTGACCCTAACCAAAACCCAATGCTAGCCCGAACAATGATGCTTACACTAACACAAAACCTAATTCTAAACCTTATCCTAACCAAAAACTTAAACCTAACTCTAGACATATGTATAACACTAACACAAAAAACTAGCCATAACCATAACACTAGGTCTTACATTATCCATAGCCATAACACTAGCCATAAACCGCACACAAAACCTAGCCCTAATACAAGCCCTAAACTTAGACCTAAGCATAACCTTAACCCTAACCCTAACACAAACCCTAAGCCTAATGCTTGCCCTAGATCAAACCCCAGCTCAAACTCTAACCCTTACTCTAAACATAACCATAGCTCTAACCCTAAATCCAACCCTATCCCTCATCCTAACTGAAACCATAGCCCAAATTCTAGCTCTAACTTTATCCATTACCTTAGACATAACCATAAACCTAATGCTAAACCTAGCCCTAACCCTGACCCTAACCCTAACTGTAGCCCTGACTCTAACCATAAACCTCACCCTAGACCTAACCCTAACTCAAACCCTAACACTTACACTAAAACTAACCCTAACACTAGCCCAAGTTGGAACCCAAACCCTAGTCCTAATCCTGACCTTAACCTAAGCCCTAACACTAGCACTAAACATACTTATTACTCTAAATATAAGCCTAAACCAAATATTTACTCTAGGCCTAACCCGAATCCTATGCCTAACACTCACCCTTTATATTACTCTAAATGTAACCTAAACTGTAAACCTAATTTTACCCATTACTCTAACCCTAAAACTAACCCTAATGCTAATTTGAGCCCTAACCTTAAACCTTAACCCAAACCAATCCTTAACCCATACTCTGACCGTAATAATAACCTAGCTCTATACCTGACCCCTATACTAAACCTAATCCTTACACGAGACCTAGCCATAAACATATACCTAACTCTATCCCTAACCATAACCTAGACCTGATATTAGCCCTAGCCCTTATTCTAGCCCTAACCCTAACACAAACCCTAGACCTAATCCTAGCCCTAAACCCTAGACTTAATCCTAAACAAAACCCTCACCTAGCCCTATCCCTAAATATAAACCTTGTCCTAACACTGAACCTAGCTATATAACCCCAACCCTTCCCCTAAAACTAACCCTAACATTAGCCCTAACCATACGCCTAACCCTAACACTAATCATAGTGCTAAACCTAGCCCTATTTGAACCCTAACCTTAACCCTACCCCTAACCCTAGCCATTGTTCTAACCCTAAATCTTAAACTAAACCAAACCCTAACCAATAACTAGCCATTACCGAGCTCTAATTCGAGTCTAGGCCTAAAACTAACCCTCACTCTGACTCGTATCCAAACATAAAGCCTAGCTCTAAATATCACCCTAACCCTAAAACTAATGCTAACACTAGACCTAGCCGTAACCCTAACCCTAAAACTAATCCTAATCATAACCCTAGTTCTTACATTGGCCTTAGCCAAAACCTAGCACTAACTCTAACACAAAAATAGCACTAATCCATGCCCTAAGACTAGATTTAACCCTAACCCTAACCCTAAAATTAGCCCTAAACCTAACCCTAATCCTAGCCCTAACCCTAGCTCTAATCCTATCCATTACCCCCAAAAAACCCTATTCATAAGGCTAACTATAGTCCCAATCATAATCCTTAGCCAATCCCAAACAATAACCCTATTACTAGTCCTAACACTAGCCAAATTCTAGATCTAACCCTAACCTAAAACCTCACCCTAACCTTCACCCTTATCTGACCCTAACACTAATTATAGGTCTAAATTTGACCCTAAAATGAAACCGAAACCTGAAACTAGCCCTACCAGTAAACTTATACCTAATCCTGAACCTAACACTACCCACATACATAAACTTAATCCTAAATCTAGCTATTACTGTAGCCCTTGACCTAAACAAATACATAGTCCTAGCTCTAACAATAACCCTTAACCTAAACTAAACACTAGACCTACCACTAGACCTAACCCTAGTCCTATTCTGGCTTTCACCCTAACCCTAATTGTAACCTGAACACTGGCCCTGACACTCACTTTAAACCTAGTTATAAACCTGACCCTAACCCAAACCTAAACGTAACACTAGACCTAGGGTTAAGCCTAACCCTAAAACTAGCTCTAATCACAACCCTAGATCTTACATTACACACAGCACTAACCCTAGGCCTAAATCTAACACAAAACTTACATAACTTTAATGCTAATCGAGGCCTAAACCTACCCTAACATATCCCTCACCCTAACCTTAACCCCAGTCCTAACCCTAACCCTAAACCTCACCTCAGTCCTAACCCTAGCTCAAAGACTAACCCTTAGCCCAAACATGACCCTAGCACTATTCCTAAACATAACCCTAAACATAGCCCTAATCTTAACCTTAACCCTAAACCTGAAACTAGCTCTAACCCTAGGCATTAGCCTAAGTCTAACCCTAACCCTAATAATAACCCTATCCCTAACCATAACCGAAACCCCAACCCAATCCATAAACCGATCCCTAGACCTATCCTTAAACCTACAACTTGCCATAGCCTTAACCCTAACTCAAAACCTAAATTTTACCTTGAAACCAACAGAAAACCTAGCCCTAAAACTAAACTTAAATTGAAACCTAACCTTAACCATAAAGCTAACCTTATATCTAACCCAATCTATTACCCTAAACCTAATGCTAACCCTAATGAAAACTTTAGCCATAAACCTAAACCTAACACTGACTATAACACTAAGCCTAACCCTCGTCCTAGACCTAAACCTAGCACAAAACTTAACCTTTACCCTAAATCGAACCCTAACCCTACCCTAAGCTAGGGTTACTAGCCCTAACTCAAAACCTAACCTAACTCTAGCCCTAATCATAACCTAACCCTAGCCCTAACCATAGCTCTAATCGGATATATTATCCTTATGATAAACCTAATCCTAATGCTAACCCTAGGCATAACCCTAACCTTTTGCTAACCCTAAAGCTCTCCATTGCCCTAAAACTTCCCTGAAACCTAAAAATAACACAATCAATTGCCCTAACCCTAACCCTAACCCTAATGCTCATTTTAGCACTATCCCTAAACCTTAACCTAAAAAAAACCCTAACCCTGATCCTGACCCTAAAAATACACCTAGCTCTAAACCTGACCCTTACCATAAAAATAAAACTTACACTAGACCAAGACACAAACCTAACCCTAAATCTACCCCAAACTGTAATACTAGGCTGGCATAAAACCTAGCCCTAATTCTAGACCTAACCCTACAAGTAACCCTGTGCATCATCCTAGCCCTAAACTTAGTCTTAATCTTAACCCTAACCTTAACCCTAGTCCTAAACCAAATTCTAAACCTCACCCTAACTCTAAACCTAGCTATAACAACACACTGCACCCTAAAATTAACTATAACACTAGCCCTAACACTAGGCATAAGCTGATCACATCCCCTAACCTTAATCCTAGCCCTATCTTAGCCCTATTCCTAAAACTAACCACAACCCTAGGCCTAAGATTAACTCTAACTCTCACCCTAGTCCTAGCCCAAGATCTAACCCTATCTGTTACAGTAACCATAACCCTAGCCCTGACCCTTGCCCTATAGTTAGACCTAGCCCTAATCCTAGATCTAATGCTAAATCCAAATCTAACCCTAACCCAAACCTAAGCCTAACACTAATACTAACCCTAACCCTAATGCTAATCTTATAACTAGCCCAAACCCTAAACCTAGAACTTAAAACAAAACTGAGTAACAGCCCTAACACTAAAAATTAACTTAAACAAAACCCTAACAGTAACCTAGACGTAATACTAGCCTAATTCGAGTCCTAACCCTAACCTTTAAACTTACCCTGACCCTGACTCATATCCTAAAACAGACCCTATCTCTAAAGTCAATCGTAAACTTAAACCAAACCCTAAAAGTAACCATAGCCCTAATTCAACTCATAACCCTAAGCTTAAAGCAAACCCTGACCTGACTGATATCCTAAGAGTCACCCTAGCTCTAAACACAGCGTTCACCTTAAACCAAACAGTAAACCTAGTCCTTATTTGAGTGCTAATCCTAACCCAAAAACTAAACTTGATGCTTTCTCATATCCTAACAATAACCCTAGCTCTAAATATTACCCTAAACTTAAACCTAAACCTAACACTAGACCTACCCCTAACTCTAACCCTAAAACTAACCCTAATTGTAACCCTGGCTCTTATATTAGCCAAGGCAAAAATCTAACCCTAATCCTAATACAAAAACTAGCCCTAATCTGAGCTCAAAATATATTTATATTTAACCCTAACCCTAACCCTAACTCTAGCATTAACCCTAGCTCTGAGGCTATCCCTTAACCTAAGAAAAAACTTAACCCTAATGGTAACCCTAGACCTATCTCTAAATCTTAGGTTAACCAAAACTCTAACCCTATTAATAGTCTTAACCCTAGCCATCATTCGAGCTCTAACCCTATCCCAAACTCTAACGCTAACCCTAACCCTTATTCTGACCCTAACCCTAGGTCTAAAGCTGACCCTAACCCTAGACCAAACACTAACACTAGCCCTAGACCTAAAGCAAATCCTAAATCTAGCCTTAACTCTTCCCCTAGACCTAAACATAAACCTAGCCCTAGCCCTAACAATAACACTAGTCTAACCCTAGACTTAACATAGTCCTAATTCTGGCTGTAACCATAACACTAACTCTAACCCTAACACCGACTCTGCCTTTAGAGTAAACCTGTCTCTAAATCTGACCCTACCAAAAATCTAAACATAACACTAGACCTAGCCATAACCCGAAACCTACAACTAGCCCTTAACATAACCCTAGCTCTTACATTACCCATAGCTGTAACCATAGCCCTAAACCTAACACAAAACCTACAGCTAATCCTAAGCCTAAATCAAGCCTTAAGCATAACCATAACCCGAACCCTAGCCATAACCCTAACCTAACTCTCGCCTTAGTCCTAATCCTAGCTCAAAGCCTAAACATTATTCTAAATATAAACCTACACCTATCCCTCAATCTAACCCTAACACTAGCCCTAATCCTAAATTTATCCCTAGCCTTAAACCTAGCTCTAAACCTACCAATTACTCTAAACCTAAACCTAAACTTATTGATAATTCTAGACTTAATGCTAAACCTAAATCTAACTGGAAAACTAACCCTAGACCTAACCTTAAATCTCACACTTGCCATAGAAGTAACCCTAGCTCAAAACCTAACCCTAATTATAAACCTAAACATAACCATAGCACTAACTCTAAGCCTAAACCTCAATTTAACATTAAACATAGCGCTAAATCTACATCTAATTTTATACATTACCCTAACCGTATCCCTAATGATGTCCCTAGCCCTAATCCTAACCCTAACCCTATGAGTACTATAATCTTATTCCTAGAAGTAACCCTAAACCCAACCCTCACCCTAAACCAAACCCTAGCTCAAAACCTAATCCTATTGCTAAACACAAACCTAAGCCTAACCCTAGTTTTAACCCTAACCCTAACGCTAATTCAAGACCTATTCCTAACCAGAAACCTAGCCCTAAACTTAGCTCTAATTCCATCCATTATACTAACCATAACCCTTACCCTAATGTGAACCCTAGGCCTAATCTTAACCCTATCACTAACCCTAACCCTATCAATTACCCTAAACTTAATGTAAACGCTAAACAAAACCCTATCAGTACCTAACCCATACCCTCGTGCTAACTCAAGCCCTAACCATAAACCCTAACCTCAAGCATACTCTAACAATGACCATGACCCTAATAAGTCTCCTAGCTCTAAGGCTGAATTTACATTAAACCTAACCCTTACACTAGACCTAGCCATAACCTGATCCTAAAACTATCCCCAACCCTAACCTTAGACCTGACATTAGCCATAGCTGTAATCCTAGTCCTAAACCTAACACAAAACCCAGCCCTTATCCTAGACCTAAACCAAGCATTAATCCTAACCCTAAACCTAACTTTAGGCCTAACCCCAAAATTAACCCTAGCCATAATCTTAGCCCTAATTTTGTCCTATTCCTAACCGTAGCCTTAACCCTAGCTTTAACCCCAACCCTAGTCCAAATCCTAGCTCTAACCCTATCCCTTACCCTATGCCAAACTCTAAACCTAATGCTAATCCTAATTGTAATTGTAATCCTAATCCTTAACCTAACCCATAGTGATAGGATTTGGGTAAGGTTAAGAATTAGGATTAGGATTAGGTTAGACCTAATCTTTAATCTAACCCAAACAATAACCCTAGTCCTCATTCTAGCTCTACCATAAACCAAATCCTAATGCTAAGCCTAACCCTTATTCTGACCCTAACAGTAATCATAGGTCTAAACCTGAACCTAACCCTAAACCTAACACTAATATTAGACTTCATGGTAAACTTATACCTAAACCTAGCACAATCACTATCCCTAGACCTAAACCTAATCCTTATCTATCTGTAACTCTATGCCTAGACCTAAAGAAAAACCTATCCTAGCCCTAATAATAACCCTTAGCCTAAAGCCAAAAACTAACCTTTCCCCTAATCTTAACCCTTGTCCTAATACTGCTTTCACATTAAGCATAACCCTGAACTGAACACTGACCCTGACACCAACACTAACCCTAGCTCCAAACATCACTCTAACACTAAACCTAACCCTAAAAATATACTTAGGTCTAACATTAACCCTAAAACTAGCCCTATCATAGCTAAGTTCTCACATTTGCCATAGCCCTATCCTATTGCAATACCTAGCCTAACCCAAGCCCTATCCTAGCATTAAACCTAAATAAACCTAATGCTAACCCTAGGCCTTACCCTAACCCTATCCATAACACTAAATCTAACCTGAGCCCTAAACCAAACCTGAACCCTAAACCTAACCTTAACCATTGCCCTAGCCCTAACTCAAACCTAATGCTAATTTGATCCATAACCCTAAACCTCAACTTAACACAAACCCAAAACCTGACTCTGACTATCCCCTAGCTCTCAACTTGAACCTCACCGTAAACCTAACTCTGAAACTAGACCTAGCCATAAATCTAACCCGAAAACTATCCCTAACTATAACCCTAGACTTGATTTAGCCCTAGCCCTAATTCTTGCCATAACCCTAACACAAAATCTAGCCCTCATCCTAGCCCTAAACCTAGCCTTGATCCTAACCCAAAACAGAACTCTAGCCCTATCCCTAATTTTATCACTCACCTTAGTTCTGAACCTTGCTATAACCCCATCCCTTCCCCCAAATCTAACCCTACTACACCTAGCCATAATCCTAACCGTAAAACTAGCCCTAATCATAACCCTAGCTCTTACAAAACACATGGCCCTAATCCTAGGCCTAAACTAACACAAAAACTCTCCTTA
This sequence comes from Marmota flaviventris, assembly GCF_047511675.1. Lineage (NCBI taxonomy): Eukaryota > Metazoa > Chordata > Mammalia > Rodentia > Sciuridae > Marmota > Marmota flaviventris. Next base: position 113,303,236 of record NC_092508.1, read on the forward strand.
ATTTTAGGCCTGAACATAGCCCTAAGTGTAACCCTAAACCTAAGCCTAGCCCTAACCCTAAACCTAAGCCTTGCTTTAGACCTAACCCTAGCTTAAAGCTTAACCTTTACCCTTAACATAACCCTAGTCCTGTCCCAAAACCAAACCTAACACTAGACCTAATCCTAACATTAATCATAGCCCTAACCATAGCTCTAATTATATCAACTACCCTAATCCTAGCCATAATCCTAACGATAACACTAGCCCTAATCCTAGCTCTAATTCTATCCATTACCCTAAACATAATCCTAACCCTAATGCTAACAATTGGCTTAATCCTAACCCTACCACAATCCCTAAACCTATCCATTGCCTTAAAACTAACCTGAACACTAATCCTAAGCCTATTCATTACTCTAACCCTAACTCTAACCCTAATGCTAATTTGAGCCCTAAACCTAAATGTTAACCAAAAACAAACCTTAACCTGTACAGTGACCCTATTAATACACATAGCCTAAACTTGACCCTTAACCTAAATCTAACCCTTACACTAGACCTAATCATAAACATAAACCGAAACCTATCTCTAACTGTAACCCTAGACCTGACATTAGCCCTAGCCTTAATCCTAGCCCTAACCCTAATATGAACACTAGCTCTCATCCTAGCCCCAAACCTAGCCTTAATCATAACCCTAACCCTAATTCTATCCCTTTCCCTAGCCCTAAACCTAGTTATAACCCCATTGCTTACCTAATATATGATCATAGGTACTCTATACAGGTTAGAATTAGTTTACGGTTTGGTTAGAACTAGTGTTTGAGTGAGTTTTGTTCAAATTCATTTGATACTTGGCATAATTTGTTTTTTTTTTTTTACCTAGCCTTACTATTTTCCCCAGGTTTGGGCCTTATCCCTTCAATGGTTTGCTGTCAGGAACAGTTTGTATTTTAAGGTTTCCTTCATTTTGACCTATACGCGTAATGGAAAAGGAAATTGAAGTCAAACAGGGTTGGTGCTTGCTGCTTAAACTACAAACACTCAATCAGTTCTATGAGGGGACTCTGGTTTCTTCCTTGTGAAAGTTTCCCAAATCTGAAGCATGCAAAAACATCCCTAACCCTAACCCTAACTCTAACCCTAGCGCTAATACTAACTATAATCCTAGCCCTAAAACTTACTCCAAATCACACCCTAGCCCTATCCCTAAACCTAACCCTAATTCTAGACTTAATCCAAACCTTATCCTAGCCCCAACCATACCTCTAAACCTATCCATTACACTAAACATAACCCTAATCCTAATGGTAACTCTAACCCGATTGCTAAAGCTAACTCATTCATTACTCTAAACATTAACTGAAACCTAAACTAAAAACTATCCATTACCCGAATCCTAAACCTAACTCTAATGCTAATTCGAGCCATAACCCTAAACCTTTAAATAAACCAAATGCTAACCCTGACCCTGACCCTGACCCTAATAATAACCCTAGCTCTAAAGCTGACCTTTAACATAAACCTAACTCTTACACTACACCCAGAAATAACCTAACCCTAAAACTACTTTTAACATTAACCCTAGACCTGATCTTTGCCCTAGACCTGGTCCTAGCCTTTAACCTAACAGAAACCCTAGCCCTTAACCTAGCCCTAAACGTAGACTTAATCCTAAACTTATACATAACCCTAGGCCTAATCCTAATTCTATCCCTCACCCTATCCTAAACCTAGCTATAACCCCACCCATTCCCCTAAACTTAACCTTAACACCAATGCTAATCCTAACTCTAGCCCAACCCCTTAGTTTAACCATAAGACTAACCCTAGCCTTAACACTAGCCCTAATATAGCCCTAACCCTAACACTAACACTAGCCCTCATCCTAAGCCCTAATTTAGCTCTAACCCTAACCCTAAATCTAGCCCTAACACTAGCCCTAATTTAGCCCTAACTCTAACATTAACGCTAGCCCTAATCCTAGGCCAAATTTATCCATAACCTAAGCCCTAATCCTAGCCCTAATATAGCCCTAACTCTAACCCTAATTCTAAAACTACTACTATAACTAACTAAAATGCTCGCCCTAGTTGTTTCCCTAGTTCTAACCATATTCGTTACCATACCCCTATCCCTCATCCTAAACCTAACCATAGCCTTAGCCCTAGCCCTATCTCTTACCCTAGATCCAACCCTAACTCAAAATCTAAACCTAATCCTAAGCCTATACCTTAACCTAACACTAGCCCTAACCCGGATGGTAATCTATAATCTAGTCATGACCATCAACCTAGCCCTAAAACAAAACCAACCTATATCCCTAACCCTTACCTAAACCAAACCCTAATGGTACAATTAGTACTAACTTTAGCCCTAATTCGAGTTAAAACACTAACCCCCCCCCAAAAAAAACCCTGACTTTGACACTAACCCTAACATAACCTTGCTCTAAACATCACCCTAACCCTAAACCTAACTGTAACACTAGACCTAACCCTAAACCTAACCCCCAAACTAGCATTAATTACAATACTAGTTCATACATTACCATAGCCCTAATCCTAGCCCTAACCAAATCCAAAACCAAGCCCTAATCCGAGCCTTAACCCTAGCTTTAAACCTAACCCTAAACCTAACTCTAAACAAGTACATAGACCTAAAATTTACCCTAACCCTAGCCAGAAATCTAAACATAACCCTAGCCCTGTCACTAGCTCTAACCCTATCCATTACCCTAACCATAACCATAACTCTAATAGTAACCCTAGGCCTAACCCTAAACTTATCCTTAACCTTAACCTATTTCATTAACCTAAACCTAACCTGAATTCGAAACTTAACCCTATCATTACCCTAACTCTAACCCTAATGCTATTTCAAGCCCTAAACCAAAACTTTAACCCAACCCAAATTCTAACTCTGCCCCTCCCCATGATAATATACCTAGCTCTAATCCTGACCCTACCCCTAAACCTAACCCGTACACTAGATGTAGCCATAAACCTAACCCTAAAACTATCCCTAGCCATAATCCTATACCTGACATTTGCCCTAGCCGTAATTCTAGCCCTAAACTTAACACAAAACAAACCCATAACCCTAATCCTAACCCTAGCCCTAATCCTATCCATAACCCTAGACCTAAATTTAGCTGTAACCCTATCAAATAACCTAAACATAACCCTAATAATAATGCTAACCCTAGGCCTAAATCTAACCCTATTCCTAACCGTGACCCTATCCATTATGCTAAATCTATCCTGAACCCTAAACCAAACCCTATCATTATCCTAACCCCTATCCTAATTCTAATTCAAGCCCTACCATAAACCCTAACCTAAACAAAACCCTAAACCTGACCCTGACCCTAATAATACCCCTAGATCTAAGTTTGACCCCTACCTGAAACCTAACACTTACACTAAACTTAGCCATAAACCTAATCCTAAAATTATCTCTAACCATAACCCTAGACCTGACATTGACCATAACACTAATCCTAGCCCTAACCCTAACACAAACCCTAGCCCTCATCCTAGCCCTAAACCTAGCCTTAATCATAACTGTAATGAACCCCTAGACCTAACCCTAATTCTAACTTTCACCCTTGCTGTATCCCCAGCTCTAACCCAATCGTTTACGCAAAACCTAACCCTAAGCCTAAAACTAACCCTAGGCCTAAACATAACCATAAAGCTAGCCCTATTACTAGCCCTAATTATGCCCTATACCGAACCAAACACTAAGCTTAGCCATAAGACTAACTCTCACTCTCACCCTAGCCCTATTCCTAGTTCTAAACCTATCCCTTACCATAACCATAATCCTAGCCATAAACCAAGACCTACCAGTAGCCCTATACTTAGCCCTAGACCTAACCCTAGATTTAATCCTAAATCAAAATCTAACTTTAACCCTAAGCCTAAACCTAAGCCTAACACTAGCCCTAAACCGAATTCTAAGCCTAAAACTAGCCCTAACCATAGCCCTAGTCCTAAAACAAAACCAGGCCATAGCCCTAACTTTAAAACTTAACCTAAACTGAAACTAACCCTACTCCTAGCCCTAACCTTAGCCCTAATTCGAGGCCAAAACCTAATGTTAAAATTACTCTGAACTTGAATTTGACCCTAACACTAACCCTAGCTCTAAACGTTATACCTAACTATACCACTAGACCTAGTCCTATCCCTAATCCTATAAATAGCCCAAATCATAACCCTAGTCCATACATTGGCCATAACTCTAAAACTAGCCCTAACTCTAACCAAAACCTAGCCTTAATGCAAGACCTAAACCTAACTTTAATCCTAAAACTAAACCTAACACTAGCCCTAACCCTAACCCTAAACATAGCCCTAATCCTAGCTCTAATCCTATCTCTTACCCTAAGCTAACCCTAACCCTAAGGCTAACCCTAGGCCTAACTCTAATCCTTAGCCTAACCCAAACCCTCACCCTATTACTTGTCCTAACCCTAGCCCTCATTGTAGCTCTAACCATAACCCAAACCCTAAACCTAACCCTGATATTCATTCTGATCCTAAAGGTAACCTTATGTCTTAAACTGACCCTAACCATAAACAGAACCCTAACACTAGCACTAGCAATAAATCTATACCTATACCTAACCCTAACACTACCCCTAGACCTAAACCTAATCCTAACTCTAGCCATATCTCTAGCCCTAGACCTAAACAAAAATATAGCCCTCGCCCTAATGATAAACCTTAACCTAACACAAACACTAACCCTACACCTAGACCTAACTCAAGTGAGAATATTAGGTTTAACCCTAAACCTAACTATAACCCCAACACTGACCCTGACCCCAACACTAACCCTAGCTCTAAATATCACGCTAATGGTAACCCTAGCCTAACATTTGATCTAGCCATAACACATACCCAAAAAGTAGACCTAATCATAACCCTGGTTTATACGTTAGTTGTAGGCCTAACACTAGCCCCAAACTAAACCAAAATCTGGCTCTAAGCCGAGCACTAACCCTAGTTTTAACCCTAACCCTAAAACTAGCCCTAATCCACACCCAAACACTAGATCTAACCCTACTTTTATCCTATCCATTACCTTAAGCTAAACCCTAAACCTAATGCTATCCCTAGACCTAAACCTAATCCAGAGCCTAACCCAAACACTAACCCTATTACTAGTCCTAACCCTAAACTTATTTCAAGCTCTAACCCTAACATAAACCCAAACCCTAACCCTGACATTTATTCTGACCCCGACACTAACCACAGTTATAAACCTGACCCTAACCCGAAACCGAACCCTAACATTAGCCCTACCAGTAATCATATACTTAAACCTAAACCTAACACTAGCCCTAGACTTAAACCTAATCCTAAATCTAGCCATGTCTCTAGACTTAGACCTGAACACCAACCTAGCACTAGGCATAACAATAATCCTTACCCTAACCCAAACACTAACCCTACCACTAGACCTAACCCTAGTCCTAATTCTGGCACTAAACCCAACACTAACTCTAACCTGAACAATGGCCCTGACCCTAATATAATCCTAGCTCCAAAGCTTACCCTAAACTAAAACCTCATCCTAACACTAGACCTAGCCATAACCCTAACCGTAAAACTAGCCCTAATCATAACCCTAGGTCTTACAAAACACATGGCCCTAATCCTAGGCCTAAACTAACACAAAAACTCTCCTTAATTTTAGGCCTGAACATAGCCCTAAGTGTAACCCTAAACCTAAGCCTAGCCCTAACCCTAAACCTAAGCCTCACTTTAGACCTAACCCTAGCTCAAAGCCTAACCTTTACCCTTAACATAACACTAGCCCTGTCACAAAACCAAACCTAACACTAGATCTAATCCTAACATTAATCATAGCCCTAACCATAGCTCTAATTATATCAACTACCCTAATCCTAGCAGTAATCTTAATGATAACACTAGCCCTAATCCTAGCTCTAATTCTATCCATTACCCTAACCATAATCCTAACCCTAATGCTAAAAATAGGCTGAACCCTAACCCTACCACAATCCCTAAACCTATCCATTGCCCTAAAACTAACCTGAACACTAATCCTAAGCCTATTCATTACTCTAACACTAACTCTAACCCTAATGCTAATTTGAGCCCTAAACCTAAACGTTAACCTAAAACAAACCTTAAGCTGTACAGCGACCCTATTAATACACATAGCCTAAACTTGACCCTTAACCTAAATCTAACCCTTACACTAGACCTAATCATAAACATAAACCGAAACCTATCTCTAACTGTAACCCTAGACCTGACATTAGCCCTAGCCTTAACCCTAGCCCTAACCCTAATATGAACATTAGCTCTCATCCTAGCCCCAAACCTAGCCTTAGTCATAACCCTAACCCTAATTCTATCCCTTTCCCTAGCCCTAAACCTAGTTATAACCCCATTGCTTACCTAAGCCTAACCCAAACGCTAACCCTAACACTAAACCTAGCCCTAAACTTAAACCTAGGACTAACCCTAACACTAACCCTAGCTAAAATCCTAAACCTAACCATAATCCTAGCTTTAAGACTAACTATAACTCTTGCCCTAGACATAGCCCTAATTTTAACCCTATCACTTACCATAACCTTATTCATAGCCATAGCCTAGAATAACCCTAGCTCTAACCTTACACCTTGCCCTAACCCTAGATCTAAACCTAACTGTAAATTTAACCCTAATTCTACATCTAAACCTATCCTTAACACTAGCCCTAACGCTAATGTTAATCCTAAAACTAGCCCTAAACATAGGCTTAGCCCTAAAACAAAACTGAGCCATAAGAATAACACTAAACTTTTACCTAAACCAAAAGCTTACCTTATATCTAGCCCTAAGCCTAGCCCTAATATGAATCCTAATCTTAAACCTAAATCTACCCCTAAACCTGTATCTGACCTTAACACTAACCCTACCTCTAAACATCAACCTAAACCTAAACCTTAACCTAACACTAGACCTGGTCCTAACCCTAATTCTAAAACTAGTTCTAATAATAACCCTAGATCATACATTAGCCATAACCTTAAACCTAAATCTAACCAAACCTAGCCAAATTCTGATACCTAACCCTAGCTTTCACCCTAACCCTAATCCTAACATAGCCATGACCCTAACCCAAAACCTAGCTCTAACCCTAGCTCTAACCATATACTTTACCCTAATCAAACCCCAATCATAATACTAACCCTAGTATTAAAAATAATCCTTAGTCTAACCCAAAACCTAATCCTATTACTAGTCCTAACCCTAGCCCTCATTCTTGTTATAACCATAACCCAAATTCTAACCCTCACCCTGACCCTTATTCTGATCCTGAACCTAAACCAAACCCTAAAACTAGCCCTAGAATAAACCTAATCATAAATCTAGACTTATTTTTAACCAAGACCTAAACAAAAATCTAACCCTCGCTCTAATGATAACCCTTAGGCAAAGCCAAACACTAACCTTACATCTAGACCTAACCAATCTTAATTCTGGCTCTAGTCCTAACCCTAATCCTAATCCAAACACAGACCCTGACACTAACACTAACCATAGCTATAAAACCGACCCTAATCAAAACCTAAACCTAACATTAGGCCTAGCCATAACCATAAACATAACCCTTACATTATCATAGCACTAAAACTAGCACTAAACCTAACACAAAACCTAGCCGTAATCCTAGACTTCAATCTAGCCCAAAGAGTAACCCTAACCCTAACCTAACCTTATTTTTTTACCATAAGCCTAACCCTCACACTAACCCTAACCCTCGCCTTAGACCTAAACCTAGATAAAACCCCAAACTGAACCCTAAACATAACCCTAGCCCTAGCCCCAAACCTAATGCTAATTCTAGACCTAATCATAATGTTAACACTAGCCCTAATACTATCTCTAAAATTATCCATTACCCTAAACCAAATCTTAACCCTAATGATAAGCCTAGCTCTAATCCTAATTGTAAACCTAATCCTAGACATAACCCTAAACCTAACCCTCATAATAGCCTTAACCCTAGGTAAAATCCTAACCCTTACTCTAACACTAACCCTAGCCCAAACACTAAAATTAACCCTAAACCTAAAACTACCCCTTAACTTAACCTGACATCTAACCCTATCCATTTCCCTAACTCAAATGATAATCTTAGCCCTAACCTTAACACTAACCCTAAACCTAAAGCTACCACTAACCCTACCCTGACATCAAATCCTATCCATTAACCTAACTCTAAAGATAACCTTAGCTCTAACCCTAACACTAACACTAACACTAACCATAAATCCAACTGTAGACATAATCCTAAACCTAACCCTCACCCTAGAACTAACCCTAGCTCAAAACCTAACCTGTACCCTAAACCTAACCCAAACCCTAACCCTTGCCCTAGCCCTAACCCTAACTCTAGCCCTAATAGTATTCTAAACCCTAGCCCTAACCCTAGCTCTAATGCTATTCATTAGCCTAACAAAATCCTTAACCCAAATGCTAAACCTAGGCCTAACCCTAATCCCACCAATTACTCTAATCTTACCCTGAATCCTAAACCCAAACCTATCCATAAATGTAACCCTAATTCTAACCCTAATGCTAATTTGAGCCTTAACCCTAATATTTAACGTAACACAAACCCGAAACCTGACCCTGACTTTAAAAATACTCCTGACTCTTTATCCTGGGCATTAGACCTGGTCATGAACCTAACTCTATAACTATCTCTAGCTGTAAACCTAAACCTGATATTATCCCTAACCCTAAAACTTGCCCTAACCCTAACACAAATCCTATCCCCCATCCTAACCCCAAATCTAGCCTTAATTCTAACACAAACATATCCCTAGACCTAAACCTAATTCTAATCATCACACTAACCCTAAACCTTGCTATAATCCCATCCCTTCCCCTAAACCTAACCCTAAACCTAATCTGAAACATAGACCTAACCCTAGGCCTAACCCTAACACCAATCCTTGACATATTCCTAGCCCTAATTTAGCCCTAAACTTAACACTAACCCTAGCCTTAAGACTAAATCTAACTATCACCCTAGATCTATTCCTAGTTCTAACCCTATCCCTTACCATAACCAAAACACTAGACATAACGTTATCCCTAACCCAGCCATAGCCCTAGCCCTAGAATTAACAATAACTCGAAATGTACCCCTAAGCCTATACTCACCATATCACTAGCAATAACACTAACATTAATCGTAAAACTACCCTTACCTTTAGCCTTAGCCCTAAAACATAATGAGCCATAGAACTAACCCTAACCCTTAACGTAAACCAAATACGAACCCTACATCTAGCCCTAAGCGTACCCGTATTTTAGTCCTATCCCCAACCCTAAAACAAACCCTGATCCTGACTCTGAACCTAACAATAACCCTAGCTCAAAACATCACCCTGAACTTAAACCTAACCATAAAACTAGACTTAGCCCTAACTGTAACACTAAAATTAGCCTTAATCATAACCCTAGTTCTTACATTAGCTATGTCCCTAACACTATCCCTAATATAACCCAAAATCTAGCAATAATGTGAGCCCCAACCCTAGCATTAACCCTAACTCTAAACCTCAACCAAGTCTTAATGCGTACCCTAAACCTAATCCTAACTTTAATCCTTGCAATAACCCTAAAACTAACACTAACCCTAACACTAACACTAACCATAAACATAGCCCTAACCCTAGATCTAACCCTATCCATTACCCTAACCCTAACCCTAATCCTAACCCTAATGCTAACCTTAGGCCTAACCCTAACACGTTCACTAACCCTAAACTATCCATTACCCTAAACATAACCCTAACACTAAACCTAACCAAACACTAAACCTAGAGGAAACACTAACCCTAAAACGAGCCCTAATTGTAACCCTACATTTACATTAGCCATAGCCCTAAAGCTAACAACAAACCTAGCCTAGCCCTAATCCAAGCTCTAACCCTAGCTTTAACCCTAACCCTAAACTTAGCCCTAACACTAGCGTTAACCCTATCCCTTACCTTAAGCCAAACTCTAACCCTAAAGCTTCCCTAGTCCTAAACCTAATTCTTAGCATAACCCAAAACCTAACTCTCTTACTAGTTCTAACCCTAATCCTCAACCTAGCTCTATCTCTATCCCAAACCCTAACCCTATCCCTGACCCTTATTCTGACCCTAACAATAACCATAGAAGTAAACCTGACCCTAACACTAAACCGACCCCTAACATCGGCACTACCTGTAAACCTATAACTAAACCTTAACCTAATACTAGACCTAGACCTCCAATTAATCCTTTATCTAGTGATAACTCGAGACCTAGCCCTAAACAAAACTTAGTCCTAGACCTAATAATAACCCTTAACCTAACCCAAACACTAACCCTACCCCTAGATGACACCATAGACCTAATGCTGGCCTAAAAATAAACTTAACCCTTTACTGGTAACTGACCCTTACCCTAACACAAACCCTAGCTCTAAAGCTTATCCTAATAAAAAATATAACCCTAACACTAGACCTAGCCATATCACTAACCCTGAAACTAGCCATAATCATATGCCAAAACTTACCTTTAACTCTATCCATTACCATAACCCTAACCCTAACACTAATGGTAACCCTAGCCCTAACCTTCACACTGACTCTAACCCTAATCCTCATCCTAGTCCAAACACTAGCTCAATCACTAACCCTTAAATTTAACCTAACCCTAACACTAACCCATGGCCTAAACCTAAGCCTAACCTTAACCCTAGCCCTAATATTAACCTTAACACTATACCTAACCCTAGCTCTAACCCGAAATATTACCCTAACTCTAACCCTAACCTTAATAATAACCCTAGCCTTAACCCTAGCTCTAACCCTACCCATTACCCTATCTCTAACCTTAACCCTGATGATAACCCTAGCCATTACCCTAAATTTACCCTAACCCTAACCCTAGACATAGCCATAAACCTAACCCGTGCCATAGAGCTAACCCCTGCTCAAACCCTAACCATTACCCTAAACCTAAACCTAAGCCTATCCCTAATCCTAACGTTAAGCCAAAACCTAAGGCTAACACGAAATCATACCCTATCCAATACCCTAAACCAAACGATAACCCTAGCCCTAAGCTTAACACTTTTCTTGACCCTAACCGTAACTATAACCTAGTCCTAACCCTAAACCTAACCCTTGCCCTAGATCTACCCTAGCTCAAACTCTAAACCATATCCTAAACCGGAACCTAAACCTATTCCTAGGCCTAACACTAACTCTAGCCCTAATACAAACCATAACCCTAGCCCTAACCCAATCCATTATCCTAAGCACAACCATAACACTAAGGCTAACCCTAGGCTTAACCCTAACCCTTTTGCTAACTCTAACCCTATCAATTACCCTACACCTAACATGAACCGTAAACCAAAACATATCATTACCCTAACCAAACACTAATGCTAATTCAAGCTCTAAACCTAAACCCTAAGCTAAACCATACCTGAAACCTAATTCTTACCCTAATAATACCCCAAGCTCTAAACCTGACCCTTACCCTAAACCGAACCCTTACACTACACCTAGCCATAAATCTAACCCTCAATCTATCCCTAATGTAAGCCTAGAGCTGACAATAGCCCTAGCCCTAATTCTTGCCATAACCCTAAAACAAACCCTAGCCCTCATCCTAGCCCTAAATCTAGCCTTATTTATTACTAAACAAAACCATAACACTAGCCCTAACCGAATTCTAACCTTTGACCTAGCCCTTAATCTAGCTCTATCCCCATGTATTCCTCTAAACCTAACCCTATCCCTAAACCTACTCCTAATCCTAAAACTAGGCCTAACCCTGATACAAATGATAGACCAAATCCTAGCCCAAATTTAGCCCTAAACCTAACCTAATCCTATCCCTAAGACTAACTCTAACTCTCGCCTTAGTCCTTTTTCTAGTTTTAACCCCATCCCTTACCATAATCCTATGACTTGCCTTTACATTAGCCCTAACCCTAATCTTGAACATAAAAACCAAACCCTAAGCCTACACCTAGCCCTAAACCTAGCCCTAATTAGAGTCCATTCCCTAACCCTAAAACAAACTCTGACCCTGCCTCTGACCATAACACTAACCCTACCTCTGAACATTACTCAAAACCTAAACCTAAACCTAACCCTAGACCTAGCCCTAACCCTAACCCTAAAACTAGTTCTAATCATAACCCTAGTTCTTACATTGGCTGTATCCCTAAACCTAGCCCTAACCTAACCCAAAATCTATTCCTAATCATAGCCCTAACACTACCTTTAACCCTAAACATAACCCTAATTCTAGCCCTAAACCTTACCCTAAACCTAACCCTAACCCTAACTTTTGACATAACCCAAAACGTAACCCTAACCTTAACCTTTATCCTAACCATAAACCTAGCCCTAACCCCATTGTAACCCTATCCATTACCCTAATCCTATTCCTAACCCTAATGCTAACACTAGGATAACCCTAAACCTATTCCTAAGCCTAAACCTATACATTACCATAAACCTAACCTGAACCCTAAACCTAACCATATCCATAAACATAATCATAACCCTAATAATATTAACCATAAAACTATCTCTAACCATAACCCTAGACCTGACATTAGCCCTAGCCCTAATAAAGCCCTAACCCTAAAACAAACTCTAGCCCTAATCCTATTCCTATTCTTAGTCTTAATTCTAAACATAACCCTAACCATAAACCTAACCCTAGTTTTAACCCTCACCCTAGTTCTAAAGCTATCTACAACATCATACCTAACCATAACCATAATCATAACACTAGTGATAAACCTAGGCTCAGCCTTAATACTAAACCTAGCTCTAAACCTAGCCCGAACTAAGCCCTAATTCTAACCCTAAATCTAACCTGAACATTAACACTAACTCTAACTCTCGCCCTAGCCCTATCCCTAGTTCTAACCCTATCACTTATGATAACTCAAACCCTAGACCTAACCCTAGCCCTAACCTTCACTGTAGCCCTAAACCTAGATCTAACCCTAACTCTAAATCTAAGCCTAACCCTAAGCCAAAACCACACCTTAACACTAGCTCTAACCCTAATGCTAATTTGAAACTAGCTCTAACTCTAGACCTAGCCCTCAAGCCATACCGAGCCATAGCACGGACCCTAATACTTAACATAAACCAAAACCTAACACTACACCTAGCCCTAATTTGAGTCCTAATTCTAAATTTAGAACTAATACTAACTCTGACTCTGACCTTAACACTAACCCTAGCTCTATACATCACCCTATCCCTAAACCTAATCCTAACACTAGACCTCAACCTAAACCTAACTCTAAAACTAGCCCTAAACATAATGCCATTTCTTAAATTAGCCATAGCCCTAAACCTAACACAAAACCTAGCCCTAATTCAAAGCCTAACCCTAGCATTAACCGTAACCCTAACCCTGGCCCTAACCTAACCCTATCCCTAGTCCTAATCCTAGCTCTAACCCTATTTCTTACACTTAGTCAAACCCTCACCCTATTGCTACCCTAGTCCTAACCATAATTCTATGCCTACCCCAAACTCTAACTCTACTACTAGTCCTAAACCTAGCCCTCATTCTAGCTCTAAACTTAACCCAAACCCTAAACCTAACTCTGACCCTTATTCTGACCCTAACTATAAACTTAGGATTAAACCTGACCCTAACCCTTATCCGAAACCTAACACTAGCCCTACCAGTAACCCTAACCCTAAACCTAACACTAACACTAGCAATAAACCTAAACCTAATTCTAAATGTAGCCACAACCCTAGCCTTACTCCTAACAATAACTCTTAACCTAAACCAAACACTAACTCTACCCCTAGACCTACCCTAGTCCTCATTCTGGACCTAACACTAAAACTAATCCTAACCTGAACACTGACACTTACCCTAACAAAAAACCTAACTCTAAACATTATCCTAACCCAAAAACTAACCCTAACACTAGACAAACTCTAAATCTAGCCATAACTATAACTTTAGCCCTTACATTCCCCATATACCTAAAACTAGCCCTAAACCTCACACAAAAATCTAGCCTTAATTACAGCCCTAAAACAAACCCTAAGCATAACACTAACCCTAAACCTAGCCCTAACCATAACTCTAACCCTCATTCTAGCCCTAAACCTAGCCCAAACCCTAAACCTCACCCTAACTCTAGCCCTAACCCTATCTGTAACCATAGCCCAAAGCCTAGCTCTAACTCTATCCATTACACTTACCATAACCCTAAAACTAATGCTAACGCTAGCCCTAAACATAATTCTAACCCTAGCCTAGCCCAGACTGTAACCCTAACCCTCACCCTTGCCCTAAATCTAGCTCAATCCCTCATCATTACACTTAACCTAACCCTAACACTAACCCAAGGCCAAACCCTAACCCTAAACCCAGCCCTAATCCTAACCTTAAGCCTAGTCCAAAACCTAGTTTGAACCTTACCAATACCATAAGCCTAAACGTAACGCTAATGATTACACTAGACCTAAAGCTAAACCTACCCTAACTCTAAACATAAACCTAACCCTAGAACTAACAGTAAATCTAACCCTAACCCTAAATCTAAGGAGCTCAAACCCTAACCCTAATCCTAAACCTAAACCTAATGCTAACCTCAACTTAAATCTATATATAACATTACATTTATACCTATTACCCTAACCCTAATGATAACCCTAGCCCTAACTGTAACATTAACCATGATCATAAACCTAGACCAAACCCTAAATTAACCTTAGCCATAGAAAAAAATTAGCTCAAATCCTAAACCATCCCCTAAATCTAATCCTAACTCTAACCCTTGCCCTAACCCTGTCCATAACTTTAACTCTAGCCCTAATTCTAACCATTATCTTAGCCCTAACCATAGGTCTAACCCTAAAAATATCCATAACCCTAATGCTAACCCTAGGCCTAAACCTAAACCTATCACAAACCCTAAACCTATCACCAACCCTAACCGTATCCATTACCTTAAACCTAACCTAAACCCTAAAGTTAACACTATCATTTACCCTAACCCTAATTCTAACTTCATGCTAATTTGAACCTTAACCCTAAACCTAAACCTAACCCAAACCCGAAGCCTGACCCTGACCCTAATAATACCCCAGCTCTTAATATGACCCTTTCCCTAAACGTAACACTTTAATTTGACTTAGCCCTAAACCTAACCCTAAAAATATCACTAACTATAATCCTAGACCTGACATTAGTCCTAGCCCTAATTCTTGCCCTAAACATAACACAAAACCTAGCCTTAATCCTAGCCTTAAATCTAGCCCTAATCCGAAACCTCACCATAACCTTAGCCCTAACCCTAAAGCTAATCATAAAACTAGCCCTAACCCTAACCATAGCACTAAAACAAAACCGAGCAAAAGGCCTAACACTAAGCTTAACTTAAACCAAACCCTAGCACTACAGCTAGACTAACCCTAGCCCTAAATCGAGTCCTAATCATATCCTTAAAAATAACCCTGAACCTGATTTATACCCTAACACTCATCCTAGCTCTAAACACCACCCTAAACTTAAACTGAACCATAAAGCAAACCTAGAGCTAATTCGAGTCCTAACCATAATCCTAAAACTAACCCTGACTTGACTGATATCCTAACACTAACTCTAGCTATAAATATCACCCTAATCTTAAACCTAACCCTAACACTTGACCTACCCCTACACCTAAGCCTAATTGTAAGCCATAACCTTAATGTGAATCCTAAAACTGGCCCTATCCATCGAACTAGCCATAAACCAAAACCAAGCCATAGCCCTAATCCTAACCCTTAACCTAAATCAAACACTAACACTACAACTAGCCCTAAAATTAAGTCTAAAACTAACTCTGACCCTGACACTGACCCTAACACTAATCCTAGCTCTAAAAATCACCCTAATATTAATAACATTAATAACATTAATAGCGCTGTATCTCGCCTTAACCTAACCCTAAAACTAGCCTTAATCAAAACCCTAGTTCATACATTAGTCATTGTCCTAATCATAGCCCTAACCTTAACAAAAATTCCACCCCTAATCCAAGCCCTAACCCTAGGTTTAACCCTAATATTAGTCCCAACTCTAACCCTAACACTAGCCCTAACCCTAACTCTAACCCTATTACTTATACTAAGCCAAACCCTAACAAAGGCTAACCCTAGTTCTAATCCTAATCCTTAGCTATACTTAAACTCTAACTACATTACTAGTCTTAACCCTAGCCCTCATTCTACCTCTAAACCTAACCCTGACCCTCATCTGACCCTAACAGTAACCCTAGGTCTAAACCTGACCATAAACCTAAACCAAATCCTAACACTAGCCCTACTGGTAACCCTATACCTATACCTAAGCCTAACACTAGACCTAGACCCGAATATAATCCTAAATATAGCTATAACTCTAGCCTTAGGCCTAAACCAAAACCAAGCACTAGCCCTACAATAACTCTTAACATAAACCGAATACTTACCCTACACCTAGACGTCAACCTAGTGCTAATTCTGGGTCTAACCCTAACCCTAACTCTATCCCAAAAACTGACCCTGATTCTAACACTGAACCTAGCTTTAAACCTGACACTAACCCAAAACGTATACCTAACACTACACCTAGCCATAACCCTAAACCTAAACTAGCCCTAATCACAACCCTAGCTCTTACATTACCCATGGCCATAACCATAGGCCTAAACTAACACAAAATCTAGCCCTAACCCTAGGCCTGAACATAGCCGTAATCATAACCCTAAATCTAACCCTAGCCCTAACCCTAACCCTAAGCCTTGCTTTAGACCTAACCCTAGCTCAAAGCCTAAACTTTACCCTTAACATAACAAAAGTCCTATCCCTAACCAAACACTAGCCCTAATCCTAACCTTTACCATAGCCCTAAGCATAGCTCTAATTATATCCACTACCCTAACCCTAGCCCTAATCCTAACCATAACCCTAGCCCTAAACCTAGTTCTAATTCTATCCATTACCCTAACCATAATCCTAACCCTAATATTAACTCTAGGCTTAAGCCTAAGCCTATTGCAATCCCTAAACCTATCCATTGCCCTAAAACTAACCTGAACCCTAATCCCAAGCCTGTTCATTACCCTAACCCTAACTCTAACACTAATGCTAATTCGAGCCTTAAACCTAAATCTTAACCTAAACCAAACCTTAAGTTTTACACTGACCCTAATAATATACATAGCTCAAAACATGACCCTTACTCTAAATCTAACCCTTACACTAGACCTAACCATAAACATAACCTAAAACATATTCCTAACTGTAACCCTAGCCCTAAACCTAGCCCTAACCCTAAGACGAACACTAGCTCTCATCCTAGCCCAAAACCTAGCCTTAATCATAACCCTAACCATAATTCTAACACTTTCCCTAGCCCTAAAACTAGTTATAACCCCATTGCTTACCCTAAACCTAACCCAAACCCTAACCCTAACACTAACTCTAGCCCTAACCTTAACCCTAGGACTAACCCTAACACTAACCCTAACACTAATTCTAAACCTAATCCTAACCCTAGCTTCAAGACTACTCCACCCTAGCCCTAATTCTAACCCTATACTTACCGTAACCTTATTCCTAGCCATAGTCTAGAATAACACTAGCCCTAAACTTAAACCTTGCCCTAACCTTAGATGTAAACCTAACACTAAATCTAACCCTAATTCTACACCTAAACCAAACACTAACACTAGCCCTAACCCTAATACTAATCCTAAAACAAGCCCTAACCATAGGCTTAGACCTAAAACAAAACTGAACCATAACACTAACCATAAACTTTTACCTAAACCAAACCCTAACCTTACCTCTAGCCCTAAGCCTAGAACTAATTTGAGTCCTAATCTTAACCCTAAAACTACTGCTGACATTAACACTAACCCAATCTCTAAATATCACCCTAAACCTAAAACTTACTCTAACTCTCGATCTAATCCTAACCCTAATTCTAAAACTAGTTCTAATCATAACCCTAGATCATACACTAGCCATAATCTTAAAACTAATGCTAACCAAAACTTAGCCCAAATCTGATATCTAACCATAGCTTTCACCCTAACCCTAACTTAACACGAGCCCTAACCCTAACCCAAACCATAGCTCTAACCTTATCTTTACCCTAGCCAAATCCCAACCTAATGCTAACCCTAGTCCTAAAATAATCCTGACTCTGACCCTAATAATACCCCAGCTTTTATTCTGACCCTTTCCCTAAACTTAGCACTTTAATTTTACCTAGCCATAAACCTAAACCTAAAAATATCACTTAATATAAACCTTCACCTGACAACAGTCCTAGTCCTAATTCTTGACCTATACCTAACACAAAACCTTGAATCTAGCCTTAATCGTAAACCTAACCATAACCCAAGCCCTAACCCTAAAGATAATCATAAAACTAGTTCTAACCCTAACCATAGCACTAAAACAAAATCGAGCAACAGGCCTAACTCTAGCCTTAACTTAAAACAAACCCTAGCACTACACTTAGATCTAACCCTAGCCCTAATTCGAGTCCTAATCATAACCTTAAATATAACCCTGAACCTGAATTATATTCTAACACTCATCCTAGCTCTAAACACCATCCTAAACTTAAACTGAACCCTAACAGTAACCCTAGCCCTAAGTCGAGTTCTAACCCTAACCCTAAAACTAACCCAGACCTGACTGATATCCTAAAACTAACACTAGCTATAAATATCACCCGAATCTTAAACCTAACACTAACACTTGATTTATCCTTACCTCTAACCCTAATGGTAACCCTATTTTTTATATTAGCCATTGTCCTAACCCTAGCCTTAAACCTCACACAAAAACTAGTCCTAATCGGAGCCCTAAACCTAGCTTTAAACCTAAACATAAACCTAAACCTAGCCCTAACCCTATGCCTTACCCTGAGCAAAACCTTAAATCTAATGGTAACCCTAGACTTATCCTCAATCCTTAGGCTAACCAAATCCTAATCCTATTATCAGTCCTAACCTTAGATCTCATTCTAGCTCTAATGCTATCCCAAACCCTAACCCTAACACTGACCCTTATCCTGAACATAACATATACCCTAGGGCTAAACCTGACCCTAACCCTAAACCAAAACCTAACACTAGCCCTACTTGTAATCTTATGCCTAAACCTAACCCTACCACTATCTATAGACCTAAACCTAATCCTAAATCTAGCCTGAACTCTAGCTCTAGAGCTAAACAAAATCCGAGCCCTACCCCTAATATAAACCTTTACGTCACCCAAACACTAACTCAAACCCTAGACTTAAACCTAGTCCTTATTCTGGCTGTAACCCTAACTTTAACTCTAACCCAAACACTGACCCTGCCCTTAACACTAAACCTACCTCTAAACCTGAAAATAACCAAAACCTAAACCTAATTCTAGACCCAGCCATAACCCTAACCCTAAAACTAGCCTTAATCATAACCCTAGATCTTACATTACCCATAGACCTAACCCTAGGCCTAAACCTAACACTAAAAATAGAGCTAATTTTAGGCCCAAACCTAGCCTTAAGCATAACCTTAACCCTAACACTAGCCCTATACTTAACCCTAGCACTCGCCTTAGTCCTAAGATAGTCAAAGCCAAACCCTAACCCTAAACGTAAACCTAGACCTATCCCTAAATCTCACCCTAACCCTAGCCCAAATCCTAAACTTAACCTAGCCCTAAACCTAGCTCTAAACCTACCCATTACCCTAACCCTAAACCTAAACTTATTTACAATCCTGGCCAGAACACTTATGTTAATCCTAACCCTAACTGGAAAACTAACCAGAGACATAACCCTAAAATTAACATTCAGCATAGCCCTAACTCTAGATCAAACCATAAACCTAACCATAATTCTAAACATAACCATAGCTCTAATCCTAAAACTAACACTAATTCTACTCCAAACCAAATCTAAACCTAAACTAACCCTATCCTTTACCTTAACCCTAACCCTAATGTTAATGATAACCCTAGCCCTAACTCTAACCCTAATCTTAAACCTACTGTAATCCTATCCCTAGACATAACCCTAAACCTAGAACTAATCCTAGCTCAAAACCTAATCTTAATGCTAAACATAACTCTAAACCTAACCCTAACCCTAATTTTAACACTAACTCTAACCCTAAATCAAGGCATATTTTTCACCTTAACTATAGTTCTAATCTAATCTCTAACCCTATCATTTACCCTAACTATAACCCTTACCATAATGCTAACCCTAAGCCTAAACTAACCCTATCACTAATGCTAACCGTATCAATTACCCTAAACCAAACCTGAACCTTAAAACAAACCTAACTATACCCTAAACCTAACCCTAATGCTAATTTGAGCCATAAACCTAAATCCTTACCTAAGCCAAATCCTTTTCCTAATAATTCCTCGAGCACTAAACATGACCCTTACCCTAAACCTAACCCTTACACTAGATGTAGCCATAAGCCTAACCCTAAAACTATCTTTAACCATAACCCTAGACCTGATATTAGCCCTAGCACAAATCCTAGCCCTGAATATAAAATAAACACTAGCCCTCATCCTAGCCCTAAACCTTGCCTAAATCATAACAATAACCCCAACCCGAACCCTAACTGTAATTCTAACCCTCACCCTATGTATAAATCTAGCTATAACGCCATTATTTATCCTAAACTTAAAGCTAACTTTATCCTTATCACTAGGCCTAAGCTGAACACTAACCCTAGCCCTAATCCTAGCCTTAATTACCCCTATGCAAATCCCTAACACTAATTTTAGCCCTATCACTAACTCTAACTCTCACACTAGCCCTATCCTTAGTTCTAACCCTATCCCTTACCATAACTCTAACCCTGGCCCTAACCCTTGCCCTATCATTAATTCTAGCCTAATCCTAGATCTAAACCCAACTATAAATATAATCCTAACCCTAAGTGTAAGCCTAAAACTAACACTAGCCCTAACCCTAATACTAATTGTAAAACTAGCCCTAACCCTAATCCTAGACTAAAACAAAACTGAACAATAGACCTAACCCTAAACCTTAACTTAAACCAAACCAGAAACTACTATAAGAACTAATCCTAGCCCTAATTGAGCCCTAATCATAACCTTAAAACTAACCCTGACCCTGATTCATATCCTAACACTCACCCTAGCTCTAAACATGATGCTAATCTTAAACAAAACCCTAACAGTAAACCTAGGCCTATTTTGAGCCCTAACTCAAACCCTAAAGCTAACCTTGACCCTGAATCTTATCCTAAAAATAACTCTAGCTCTAAATATCACCCTAACTGTAAATCTAACACTAACACTAGAACTACCCCTAACCTTAACTCTAAAGCTAACCCTAATTGTAACCCTGGTTCTTACTTTAGCTGTTGCCCTAACCCTAGCCCCAACACTAACACAAATCTAGCCCTAATTGGAGCCCTAAACCTAGCTTTAACCCTAAACTTGATCCTACCCCTACCCCTAACACTAGGTTTAACCCTATCCCTAAACCTAAGAAAAACCCTAACATTAATGGTAACCCTAGACCTATCCCTAATCCTCAGGATAATGAAAACTCTCGCCATATTAATAGTCCTAACCCTAGCCCTCATTCTAGCTCAAACATTATCCCAAACCTTAACCATACCCCTGACTGTTATTCTGACCATAACACTAACCTAGGTCTATACCTGACTCTAATGCTAGAAGAAAAAATAACACTAGCCTTAACAGTAAACTTATACATAAATCAGAGCCTATCACTAGCTCTAGGCTTAAACCTAATCCTAAATCTAGCCTTAACTCTAGCTCTAGACCTAAACAAAAACCTAGCCTTAGCCCTAACAATATACCTTAAGTTAACGCAATGACTAACCCTCCCCTAGACTGAAACCTAGTCCCACTTCTGGCTTTAATCTTAACTCTAACTCTAAACTGAACACTGACCCTGCCTTTAACACTAAATCTATCTCTAAAACTTACCCTAACCAAAAACCTAAACCTAACACTAGACATAGCCATAACCCTAACCCTATAATTAGCCCTAATCATAATCCTAGCCCTTACATTACCCATAGGTCTAACTCTATGCCTTAAACTAACACAAAACCTAGAGCAAATTCTAGGCCTAAATCTAGCCCTAAGCAAAACCCCAACCCTAACCCTAGCCCTAACCCTAACCCTAAACCTAACCCTTGCCTTAGTCTCAAACTTTACTCAAAGCCTAACCCTACCATAAATATAAACTTAGACCTATAACTTACTCTAAACCCTAACCCTAGCCCTAAACCTAAACTTAACCCTAGCCCTAAACCTAGCTCTAAACCTACACCTTACCTAAACCTACACCTAAATGTATTGATAACCCTAGCCTTAACCCTAAAAGTAACCCTAACCCTAACAAGAAAAATAACAATAGACCTAACCCTAAATTAACACTCGCCATAGCCCTAAACCTAGCTCAAATCCTTAACCGTACTATAAACCTAAACATAACCGTAGCCTTAACATTAATCTTAAAATTAAATCTAATCCTAAACTTAAACATAAACCTACATCTCACCATATCCATTACCCTAACCATTATCCTAACACTAATGTTAACCCTAGCCCTAAACTTAACTCTAACCCTACACCTACCATAATCCTGTCCCTAGACCTATGGCTGAACCTAATCCTCAATCTAGCCCTAGCACTAACACTAGCTCAAACCCTAGCTGTTACCCTAAACATAAACCTAGCCCAAACCATAACCCCAGTCCTAGCCCTAATCCTAACTGTAACCATAGCCCAAACTCTAGCTCTAACTCTAGCCATTACCCTAATCATAACACTAAACCTAATGCTAAACCTAGCCCTAACCTTAACCCTAACCCTTACTCTATCCCTAGCACTGTTTCTAACCGGAAGCCTCAGCGTAGCCCTAAAACTTACTCAATCCCTGACCCTTACCCTTAACCTAACTGTAAGAAAATGATAAGCCTAACCCTAACCCTAACAATAGCCCTAGACCTAGCCCTAATCCTAAACTTAAAACTAGACATAACCTTAGCTCTAACCCTGTCAATTCATCTGACAATAACCATAAACTTCACGATATCCTTAGCCCTAACACTAAACCTACTCTATCCCTAACTGTAAACCTAACCCTAGACCTAACCATAAACCTAAACCTTCCCATAGTCCTAACCCTAACTCAAAACCTAAAAATTATGCTAAGCATAACAATAACTCTAGTCCCAAATCTAAACCTAACCCTAACCCCCCCTAATGCGACATCTAAACCTGTTCATACACTTAACCCTAATGGTAACCCTAATCCTAGACCTAATCCTAAGCCTAACCCTATCCTTAGCACTAAACCTAGCTCAAACCCTAACCCATACCCTAAACCTAACCCTAGCCTTAACCCTAACCTTAACCCTAAATGTAGCCGTAATCCTAAACACAACCCTAGCCCTAACCCTAGCTCTAACCCTATCCATTACCCTAATGATAACCATAAACCTAATGCTAACCCTAGGCCTAACCCTAACCCTATCCATTACCTTAAACCTAATCTGAGCCCTCAACCTAACCTGAAGCCTAAACATAACCTTATCTATTATCCTAACTCTAACTCAAACCTAATGCTAATTTGAGCCATAACACTAAACCTCAACCTAACCCAAACCCAAAACCTGTCTCCGACTATTATAATACCCCTAGCTCTCAACTTGAACCTCACCCTAAACCTAACTCTGACACTAAACCTAGCCATAAATCTTACTCAAAAAACTATTCATAACCATAACCCTAACCTGATATTAACCGTAGCCCTAATTCTTGCCATAACCCTAACACAAACGCTAGCCATCATCCTAGCCCTATAACTAACCTTGATCCTAACCCAAACCCTAACTCTAGCCCTATCCCTAATTCTATCCCTCGCCCTAGTTCTGAATCTTGCTATAACCCCATCCCTTCACCCAAATCTGAACCTAACTCAGACTCTAGACTTAACACTTGCACTAATCCTAGACCTGATCCTAGCCCTAAATTAGCCCTAGCCCTACCTCTAGCACTGAGACTAATTCTAACTCTCACCCTAGCCCTATTCCTAGATCTAACCCTATTCCTTAACATAACCGTAACATTTGCCCTAACTTTAGCCCCAACAGTAGCCCTAGCCCTAACCCTAGAACTAGCCATAACTTTAAGTCCAACCTAACCCTAAGCCTAAACATCACACTAACACTAGCCCTAACACTAACACTAATCCTAAAACTAGCCTTAATCTAGTTCAAACCCTAAAACAAAACCGAGCCATAACCCTAACCCTAACCCTAAACCTAACCATACACCTAGCTGTAACATTAGCCCTAATTCCAGTCCTAACCTAACCCTAAAACTAACCTTGGGCCTGACTCTGACCTTACTCTAACCCTAGCTCAAACATCACCTAAAAGTATACCTAACCCTAAAACTAGACCTAGCCCTAACAGTAACACTACAAGTAGCCCTAATCATAACTCTAGTTCTTACATTAGCCTCAGTCCTAATCCTAGCCCTAACCTAACCCAAAACCTAGCTCTAAACTGAGCCCTACACCTTGTTTTAAGCCTAACCCTAACACTAATCATTACCCTAAACCTAATCCTAACCCTAAAACTGGCCCTAACCCTAAGCCTAACCATAGAATTAATCCTAACCATAATCCTAGCCCTAACTCTAGCTCTAATCATTTCCATTACCCTATACATAACCCTAATCCTAAACCTAGACCTGACACTAAACCTAACCGTCATGCTAGCCCTAACCATAGCTCAAAACCTAAAACTTACCCTAAATCTAACCCTAGCAATAAATCTAGACCTAACCCTAACCCTAACCCTAGCCCTAATCCTAACATAAACCTAGCCCTAACCTATCCATTACCCTAAACATAAGCCTAACCCAAACATAGCTCTTAATATAGTTCTAACCTCACCCATTACTCTAACCCTAATTATAAATGTCATGATAACACTAACCCTAACCCTAAAACTATTCTAACCCTAACTGTAAACTAAACCCTTGTCCTAACTCTAAACCTACACTAACCCTAACTGTAAACCTAATGCTAGACTGTACCGTAAACCTAACCCTTGCTGTAGTCCTAATCCTAGCTCAAATCCTAACAGTTACGCTAAACCTAACACTAACCCTAGTCCTAAACCTAAATCTAACCCTATCCATTTAGGCTTAACCCGAAACCTATAGCTAAAACTAACCTTATTCTTACCTAAACCTAAACTGAACACTAAACCTAACCTTATCAATTTGTCGAACCCTAACCCTAACCCTAACCCCATTGCTAATTCGAGCCCTAAAACTACACCAAAATTTAACTCAAAATCTGAACAAGACACTTACTCTAATAACACACCTAGCTCTAAACCTGATCCTTACCCTAAACATAACCCTTAAACTAGACCTAGCCATAAAACTAACACTAACATTATCCCTAACTGTATCCCTAGACCTGATATTAGCACTCTACCTAATTCTTGCCTTAAACCTAACACAAAGCAGAGCCCTCATCGTAGCCCTAAACCTAGACTTAACCCTAACCTGAACCCTAACCCTAGCCTAAACCCTAATTTCAACACTCGCCCTAGTTCTGAATCTAGGTATAACCACATCCTTTCCCCTATCCCTAACCCTAACACTATAACTAACACTAAACCTAGCCCTAACACTAGGCCTAATCATAACACTAACCATAGTTCTAACACTAGCCCTAAGTTTTTGCTAACTCTAATCCTAAATCTAAACTTAGCACTAAGACTAAACCTAACTGTAGCCCAAGACCTTAAATCTAAACCTACCTTAACCATAAAGCTAACATTATATCTAACCCAATCTATTACCCTAAACCTAATGTTAACCCTAATGAAAACCGTACCCCTAACCCTAAACCTAACACTGAACATAACACTAAGCCGAACCCTTGTCCTAGACTTAACCCTAGCACAAAACCTAATTTTTACCCTAAATCAAACACTAACCCTACCCTAAGCTAGGGTTACTAGCCCTAACTCAAAACCTAACCTAAATCTAGCCCTAATCATAACCTAACCCTAGCCCTAACCATAGATCTAACACTATATATTATTCTTATGATAACCCTAATCCTAATGCTAACCCTAGGCATAACCCTAACCTTTTTGCTAACTCTAAATCTCTCCATTGCCCTAAAACTTCCCTGAAACCTAACCTAACACAATCAATTGCCCTAACCCTAACCCTAACCCTAATGCTCATTTTAGCCCTATCCCTAAACCTTAACCTAAAACAAACCCTAACCTGATCCTGACCCTAAAAATACACCTAGCTCTAAACCTGACCCTCACCCTAAGAATAAAACTTACCCTAGACCTAGACACAAATTTAACTCTAAATCTACCCCAAACTGTAACACTAGACCTGACATAAGCCCTAGCCCTAATTCTAGACCTCACACTACAATTAACCCTAGGACTCATCCTAGCACTATACTGAGCCTTAATCATACCCTATACCTAACCCTAGCTCTAACCCAAATTCTAACCCTCACCCTACCTCTAAACCTAGCTATACCAATATACCGTGCCCTAAAATTAACTATACCCTAGCCTTAACACTAGGCCTAAGCTGAACACTAACCCTAGCCCTAATCCTAGCCCTAACTTAGCCCTATCTTTAAAAATAACCAGAACCCTAGGCCTAAGATTAACTCTAACCCTCACCCTAGTCCTAGACTTAGTTCTAAACCTATCTGTTACTGTAACCATAACCCTAGCCCTGACACTTTCCCTATAGTTAGACCTATCCCTAATCCTAGATCTAATGCTAAATCCAAATCTAAACATAACCCAAAGCCTAAGCCTAACACTAATACTAGCCCTAACCCTAATGCTAATCTTATAACTAGCCCAAACCCTAAACCTAGAACTTAAAACAAACTGAGCAACAGCCCTAACACTAAACCTTAACTTAAACCAAACCCTAACAGTACACCTAGTCATAACCCTAGCCCTAATTCGAGTCCTAACCCTAACCTTAAAACTTATCCTGACCCTGACTCATATCATAAAACTGACCCTAGCTCTAAAGGCCACCCTAAACTTAAACCAAAACCTAAAAGTAATCCTAGCCCTAATTCAAGTCATAACCCTAAACTTAAAGCAAACCCTGAACTGACGGATATCCTAACAGTCACCCTAGCTCTAAACACAGACCTCACCTTAAACTGAACAGTAACCCTAGCCCTTATTTGAGTGCTAATCCTAACCCTAAAACTAAACTTGATGCTTTCTCATATCCTAACAATAACCCTAGCTCTAAATATTACCCTAACCTTAAACCTAAACCTAACACTAGACCTACCCCTAACTCTAACCCTAAAACTAACCCTAATTGTAACCCTGGCTTTTACATTAGCCAATGCAAAAATCTAGACCTAATCCTAATACAAAAACTAGCCCTAATCCGAGCTCAAAATTTATATATAACCCTAACTCTAACCCTAACTCTAGCATTAACCCTACCTCTAAGGCTATTCCTTAACCTAAGAATAATCCTAACACTAATGGTAACCCTAGACTGATCTCTAATTCTCAGGTTAACCAAAACTCTAACCCTATTAATAGTCTTAACCCTAGCCCTCATTCTAGCTCTAACCCTATCCCAAACTCTAATGCTAACCCTGACCTTATTCTGACCCTAACCCTAGGTCTAAAACTGACCCCAACCCTAGACCAAACCCTAAAACTACCCCTAGACCTAAAGCAAATCCTAAATCTAGCCTTAACTCTACCCCTAGACCTAAACATAAACCTAGCCCTAGCCCTAACAATAATCCTTACCCTAACTCAAACACTAACCTAACCCTAGACCTAAACATAGTCCTAATTCTGGCTGTAACCCTAACACTAACTCTAACCCAAACACCGACTCTGCCTTTAGAATAAACCTGTCTCTAAATCTGACCCTACCTGAAAATCTAAACCGAACACTAGACCTAGCCATAACCCTAACACTACAACCAGCCCTCAACATCACCATAGCTCGTATATTACCCAGAGCCCTAAACCTAGCCCTAAACCTAATACAAAACCTACAGCTAATCCTAAGCCTAAATCAAGCCTTAAGCATAACCCTAACCCTAACCCTAGCCCTAACTCAAACGTAACTCTTACCTTAGTCCTAATCCTAGCTCAAAGCCTAAACATTATTCTAAACATAAACCTACACCAATCCCTCAAACTTACCCTAACACTAGCCCTAATCCTAACCTTAAACCTAGCCTTAAACCTAGCTCTAAACCTACCAATTACTCTAAACCTAAACCTAAACCTAAACTTATTGATAATTCTAGGCTTAATGCTAAACCTAAACCTAACTGGAAAACTAACCCTAGACATAACCTTATATCTCACACTTGCCATAGACCTAACCCTAGCTCAAACCCTAACCCTTACTATAAACTTAAACATAACCATAGCACTAGCCCTAAATCTAAGCCAAACCTCAATCTAATGTTATACATAGCCCTAAATCTACATATAATCATATACATTACCCTAACCCTAACCCTATCCCTAATGATGTCCCTAGCCCTAATCCTAACCCTAACCCTATGAGTACTATAATCTTATTCCTAGAAGTAACCCTAAACCTAACCCTCACCCTAAACCTAACCCTAGCTCAAAACCTAATCCTATTGCTAAACATAAACCTAAGCCTAACCCTAGTTTTAACCGTAACCCTAATGCTAATTCAAGACCTATTCCTAACCAGAAACCTAGCCCTAAACTTAGCTCTAATTCCATCCATTATACTAACCATAACCCTTACCCTAATGCGAACCCTAGGCCTAATATTAAGTCTATCGCTAACCCTAACCCTATCAATTACCCTAAACCTAATGTAAACACTAAACAAAACCCTATCAGTACCTAACCCACACCCTGGTGCTAACTCAAGCCCTAACCATAAACACTAACCTCAAGCAAACTCTAACAATGACCATAACCCTAATAAGTCTCCTAGCTCTAAGGCTGAATTTACATTAAACCTAACACTTACACTAGACCTAGCCATAACCCTGATCCTAAAACTATCCCCAACACTAACCTTAGACCTGGCATTAGCCATAGATCTAATCCTAGTCCTAAACCTAACACAAACCCCAGCCCTTATCCTAGCCCTAAACCAAGCATTAATCCTAAATCTAAACCTAACTTTAGGCCTAACCCCAAAATTAATCCTAGCTGTAATCTTAGCCCTAATTTAGTCCTATTCCTAACCCTAGCCCTAAGACTAAATCTAACTCCCACCCTAGCCCCATCCCTAGTTCAAAGCCTATTCCTTACCAGAACCCTAATCCTAGCCCTAACCCTAACCCTAACCGTAACTCTAACTCTCACACTAGCCCTATCTCTACTTCTAACCCTATCCATTACCATAATCCTAACTCTCGCCCTAACCCTAGCCCTAAACCTAGCAATAACCACGGCCTAATCTTTATTCCTACTCCTAACCCTAGATCTAACCCTAACTAGAAATCTAAACCTAAGCCTAAGCCTAACATTAACACTAGCCCTAGCCCTAATGCTAATCATAAAAATAGTACTAACTCTAACCCTTACAGTAAAACAAACCTGAGCAATAGCCCTAATCCTAAACCTTAACTTAAACCAAACCTTAACACTACACCCAGAACTAAACCTAGCCCTAATTCGAGTCCTAATCTTTAGCTTGATACTAACCCTAACTCAGACTCACATCCTAACACTCACCCTTGCTCTAAACACCACCCTAACCCTAAAACAAACCCTTACAGTAATCCTAGCCTTAATTCGAGTCCTAACCCTAACCCTAAAATAAACCTGACCCTGACTATTAACCTAACACTAACACAGCTCTAAATTTCACCCTAACCTTAAACCTAATCCTAACACTAGAGGCTTAACCACTAACCATCACCCTAAAACTAACCCTAAAAACCATAGTTCTTACATTAGTCATTGATCTAACCCTAGCCTTAATCCTAACACAGAAACTAGCCCTAATACGAGCCGTAAACCTAGCTTTAACCCCAACCCTAGTCCTAATACTATCTCCATCCCTATCCCTTACCCTATGCCAAACCCTAAACCTAATGCTAATCCTAATCGTAATACTAATCCTAATCCTTAATCTAACACAAACACTAACCCTAGTCCTCATTCTAGCTCTAACCATAAACCAAACCCTAACCCTAACCCTGACCCTTATTCTGACCCTAATAGTAATCATGGGTCTAAACCTGAACCTAACCCTAAACCGAACCCTAATACTAGCCTTTCTGGTAAGCTTATACCTAAACCTAGACCTATCACTAGCCCTAGACCTAAACCTAATCCAAATCTATCCATAACTCTATGCCTAAACCTAAAGAAAAACCTAGCACTAATAATCACCCTTAGCCTAAAGCACAAAACTAACCATTCCCCTGCTCTTAACCCTTGTCCTAATACTGGCTGTCACATTAACCATAACCCTAAACTGAACAGACCCTGACACCTACACTAACCCTAGCTCTAAACATCACCCTAACCCTAAACCTAACCCTAAAACTATATTTAGGTTTAACATTAACTCTAAAAATAGCCCTATCATAGCAAAGTTCTTAAATTTGCCATAGCCCTAAACTATTGCAAAACCTAGCCCTAACCCAA
Organism: Marmota flaviventris; assembly: GCF_047511675.1. Classification (NCBI taxonomy): domain Eukaryota; kingdom Metazoa; phylum Chordata; class Mammalia; order Rodentia; family Sciuridae; genus Marmota; species Marmota flaviventris. The sequence continues at coordinate 113,334,022 of NC_092508.1, forward strand.
GCCCTACCCTAGCTTTAACCCTAAAGCTAACCATAACACTAACCATAGCCCTAATCCTAAGCATAACACTAGACCTATGACTAGGTCTAATCCTATCCATTTCCCTGATGATAACCCTAACACTTCTGCTAACCCTAGGCTGAACCCTAATCCTATTCTTAACCCTAACCCTATCCTTTGCCCTACACTTAACCTCAACTCTAAACCTAAAGCTATCATTAACCTATCCCTAACCATAATGATAACTCGAGCCTTATCCCTAAACCTTAATCTAATAAAAACCCTAACTCTGACCCTGACCCTAATAATACCCATATTTCTATACCTGAACCTAACAAGAAACCTGACCCTTACAATAGACCTAGCTATAAACCTAACCCTAAAACTCTCCCTAACTCTAACCCTAGACCTGACATTAGCTCTAGCTCTAATCCTAGTCCAAATCCTAACACAAACCTTATCCCACATTCTAGCCATATACCTCACCTTAATCATAAACCTATCCCTAACTATAACCCTAAATCTAATCCTCATCCTCATTCTAGTTCTAAAAGTAGCTATCATCCCATCCCTTAACCTAAACCTAACCCAAACCCTAACTCTAACACTAACCCTAGCCCTAAATCTAGGCCTACCCCTAACACTAACCCTAGTCCTAATCCCAGCCCTAATTTACCCCTATCCCTAACTCATCCCTAACCCAACCACAAGACTAACTCAAACACTCACGCTAGCCTTATACCTAGTTCTAGACCTATCCCTTACCATCACCCTATACCTAGCCCTAAACTTAGCCCTAATCCTTGTCCTACCCTTACCACTAGCTCAAAGCCTAGATCTAACCCTAACTCTAAATCTAACCCTAAACCTAAGCCTAAACCTCACACTAACACTAGCCCTAATCCTAAAATTAATCCTAAAACTAGCCCTAACTCTACCCCTAGCCCTAAAACAAAACTGAATCATAACCCTAACCCTAACACTTAACCTAAACCAAACCCTAACCCTAAACCTAGCCCTAAACCTATCTCTAATTCAAGTCCTAAACCTAACCTGAAAACTAATCTGGACTCTGACTCTGACTCTAACATTAAACCTAGCTCTAAACATCATCATAACCATAAACTTAACCCTAACAGTAGACTTAGCCCTAATCCTGACCCTATCACTAGCTCTAATCATATCACTGCTTTGTACATTAGCTGTAGCCTTAACCCTAGCCCTAACCTAACCCAAAATCTAGCCTTTTTTTAAGATTTATTTTTTTTTTCTTTTTGGTGGACACAACATCTTTATTTTATTGGTATGTAGTGCTGAGGATCAAATCCAGTCCGCTGTACATGCCAGACGATCACGCTACTTCTTGAGCCACATCCCCAGCCGCTAAACCTAGCTATAACCCTAAACTTAAATCTAACATTAACCCAAACAACAGCCCTAATGCTATACATAACCCTACCCCTAATCATAGTTCTAACCCTATCGATTACCCTAATGATAACCCATTATGCTAACACTAGGCCTAACCCTAACCCTATCCATTCAACTAAACCACAGCTTAATCCTAACCCTAATCCAAAAAAAGCCTTAATCCTATCCATAACCCTACCCCTAATCATAGGTCTAACCCTATCCATTACCCTAATAATAATTCTTATGCTAACCCTAGGCCTAACCCTAACCCTATCCATTACACTAAAACACATCTAAATCCTAAACCTAACCCTTTCATTACCTTAACCCTAAACCCTAATGATAATTCAAGCCTTAAACCTAAACCCTAAATTAACTTAAACCCTCACATTGATCCTGACCCTAATAATAACCCTCGCTCTTAAATTGACCCTTAGTATAAACCTAACGCCTACACTGGACCAAGCCATAAACCTAACACTAAATCTATCCCTAACTGTAACCCCAGACCTGACATTAGCCCTAGCCCTAATACTAGCCCTAACCCTAACACAAACATTAGCCCTCATATTAGACCTAAACCTAGATTTAATCCTAACCCTAAACATAAACCTAGCCCCAACCCAAATACTAATCTTTGCCCTAGCCCTCAACCTAGCTATAACCCAATACCTTATCCTAAACATATTCCTAACTCTAACCCTAACCCTAACCCAAGGCCTAAACCTAATACTAACACTAGCCCTAATTTAGTCCTATCCCTAACCCTAACCCTAACCCTAGCCCTAAGATTAACTCTAACTCTCATACTAGCCCTATCACTAGTTCTAACCCTATACCTTACCATATTCCTAAACCTAACCCAAACCCTAGTCCTAACCCTTGTCCTATCCTTAGCCCTAGCCCTAACCATAGATTAAAAACCTAACTCTAAATATAATCCTAACCCAAAGCCTAAACCTAACCATTAGAAATACATTTATATTTAGACTCTGTGTCTACAGATTTTAGCTTCAATTATTATTTAGAATATAATCATTAATTTCATAAAAGGCATACTTTTCTGGTGGTGTATAGAGAACTGAGGGTCAGGGGTAGGATACTATGTTAAGGGGGAAAGGAATGAGGGACTGTGATTAATCTAACTTAGTAACTTTGAAGGAGAACTCTAATGAATAGACAGGGGGAATTTATGGAAGAAGGTATAAATTCAAACTCCTTATCTGTATTCATAAAATTACCCTATGTATAAATAGTAAAAGTTAGGAGGCTGAAAGTGGGATAGAGGGAGAAAGAAAAAAGAAGAAAAATAAAAAGCAAATAGAGGAAGAAAGAAAATAAGAGCAAATAAAGAGGTGGTGATGTGGGGCCTATGTAATTCCTCTATATTATACTATTATATTGATTCAGTTCTTAAAGTCCAATTTCATGGAAAGTTCTTGTTTTCACATATGTTGAGGTTGTGAGGACCAGAGGGGAAGAGTAGAGGAGAATGGATGAGAAAAGTAAGAAATAATAGTCTCTCAGAACTCTGTTTTCTTTTCTTGCAGTAGGTGGAGTTGTCTATTCCTAGCTTGAGTCTCTGTGCTCAGGGTGGTGGAGGTAACCAGGGTGAGAGAGCTTGAGCTTCTTCCTGGAGCCTTCCTACTCTTAGTCTCTGAATTGGAAACCAGGTGCCTGTACAGTTGCTGTTTCTCATTGATAGCTGCACCCCCAAAAGCTTGTGAGAAAAATCTTGAGTTATCACAGCTGGAAGCAGGAGAGTTGGAAACCGCTTACCTGATAAGCTGCAGAACTGAGATGGTAGCAACGCAGAGTGATAGATGTGGAGTAAGGTTTTGAAAGATGGATTCCACCTGTTACACATGTATGGTGTTTGGTGCAGTGGGTGGTTCTGGATTGACCTTGTGCTGTGTCCAGAGCTCGTTCTGGTGATTCTCAAGCAAAGTCTCTGTGTTCTGTGCTGCCTTCTGTCTGTGAAGTGAGCACCCATGCAGCTGAGACTGCTATGTGCGCCCAGAGAAACTGCACAGCCTAGCCTTCCATCTGAGCTGAGAGCACCCATGGGGCCCTAGTTTTCTTCAAATTTGTATAATACTGGGCAGGATTAACTTTTTACTTAGCCTTACTATGCTCCACAGGTTTGGGCCTTCTCGGTTCAATGGTTCACTGTCAGGAAATATTTGTATTTTAAGGTTTCCCTTCATTTTGGCTTATTGATTTGAATGAAAATTGAGCTGGCCAACAGGGTTGGCAGGAGGTGCTTGAAACTTCACACAATCAGTTCTCAGTAGGCACTCTCGGGTTTCTTTCTTTTGAAGGTAGGCCAAAGATGAAGCATGCAAAAGAAATTGTATCCGAGAGCCCTTAAGCAGAAAACAGAGAAACATGTATGTACTGAAATAAGACTCCCAACAATTTGATCAGATTTCTTTGATACTGCACAGTATTCATCTTTTAGCTTGCTGCACTAGGCTCCCCAATGTTGGCACTTCTAGGTTCTCTAAACAGGTAAGGGTTTGTGTTACAGTTAGGGTTAGGGCTAGTTTTAGAACTAGTGTTAGGGTTAGAGTTTGTTTTGTTCAAATTTCTTTGATACTGGGAAGATTTATTATTCCTATCCTTACTATGTGCCCCAGTTTTGGGCCTTCTTGGTTTAATGGTTCACTGTTTGGAATAGTTTGTTTTTAATGTCTCACTTCATTTGGAACTATATGGGTAAATGCAAATGAAGCTGGAAATCAGAGGGTTGGTGCTAGCTGGTTGAAACTTCACATTCTCAATCAGTTGTCTTTGGGCACTATCTGGTTTCTTCCTTGTAAAAGTGTCCATAAGCTGAAGCATGCAACTTTATCCAAGAGCACTTTAGGAGAAAACAGGGCAATATGCATGTAATGAAATACATCCCCCAGTTATTTGGTCAGATTTATTTGATACTGCACAGGATTCATCTGTTAGCTAGCCCCACTGAGCTCCTTTATTTGGGGACTACTTTGATCAATGGTTTTCTAAACAGGTTAGGTTAGATTTAGTGTTAGATTAGGGCTAGGGTTACAGCTAGTGTTTGATAGATTTAGTTTTGTTGAATTTTTTGGATAATAGGCAGGATTCAACTTTTACCTAGCCTTACTGTATTCTTTAGGTGTGGGCCTCTTGGGTCAAGGGTTTGTTCTCCTGAACAGTTTGTATTTTAAGTTTTCATTTCATTTTGACCTATGCATGTAAATAGAAATGGAGCTGGAAATCCAACAGAGTTGGTGCTAGCTACTTCAAACCTCACACACTCAATCAGTTTTCTATGGGCATTCTCTGGTTTATTCCTTGTAAAAGTAGCCCTAAGCTGAAGCATACAAAGCAACTTTATGTGAGAGCACTTTAGGATAAAACAGGAAAATATGCATGTACTGAACTCCCTACCCAATTATTTGGTCATATTTCTTTGATAAGTGTGAAAGATTCATGTGTTAGCCTACCCAACTTGGCTCCCCAAGTGTGGGACTTCTAGGATCAAAGGGACTCTAAACATGTTAAGGTTAGTTTTACTTTCAAATTTCTATGACACTGTGCAGAATTCATTTTTTTTCCTGTTTGACTATCCTCCAAATATTTGGCCCTCCTACATAAAGGATTTGCCCTCAGGAACAGTTTTAATTTTCATTCTTCCCTTCTTTTTACCCCATAGGCATGAAAGGAAATGAAGCTTGTAATCAAATAGGGTTTGGGCTAGCTGCTTAAAACTTCACATACTCCATCAATTTTCAGTGAGCATAATTTGGTGTTTGCCATGGAAGTAGCACTAACATGAAGTAGAAAGTAACAGCTTTATCTCTGAGGGTTTTAGGAGCATACACAATACCCATGTACTGAAAGAGCTTCAAATAGTTTTTGGTTGGATTATTTTGATACTGTACAGGATTATTGGCTCCCCAAGTTTGGGCCTTCAAGTTTCAATGGTTCAGTGTCAGGAATAGTTTGAATTTTTAGGTTTCACTTCATATGGCCTATAGGTGTGAATGCAATGGAGCTAGAAATAAATCAGGGTTGGTGCTAGCTGCATGAAACTTCACACACTCAGTCAGCTTTCTGTGGGAACTCTTTGGTTTTTCTTTGTGAAAGTACATTAAGCTGAAGCATGAAAAACAATTTATCCATGAGCACTCTATGAAAAAACTGGAAAATATGAATGTACTTAATATGAACAAATATAAAATACTTCCCCCAATTTTGCATCAAATTTCTTTGATACTGAACAAGATTCTTCTGTTAAGTTGCACCTCTAGGCTCCCCAATTTGGGACTTCTCTGATCATAGGAACTCTAAAGAGGTTAGAATTTGATTAGGGTTGGGTTAGATCTAGTGTTAGAATTAGAGTGAGTTTTGTTCAAATTCATATGATACTTGGCATAATTCATCTTTTACCTAGCCTTAATACTTTCCCCAGGTTTGGGCCTTATCCCTTCAATGCTTTGCTGTCAGGAACAGTTTGTATTTTAAGGTTTCCTTCTTTTGACCTATACGGCTAAATGGAAATGGAACTTGAAGTCATAAGTGTTGGTGCTTGCTGCTTAAAACTGCACACACACAATCAGTTCTATGAGGGCATTCTGTTTTTTTTTTCCTTGTGAAAATTTCCCAAAGCTGAAGCATGCAAAAACATCCCTAAACCTAACTCTAACCCTAGCGCTAAGAGTAACTATAATCCTAGCCCTAAAACTTACCCGAAATCACACCCTAGCCCTATCCCTAAACCTAACCCTAATTCTGGACTTAATACAATCCTTATCCAAGCCCCAACCCTAGCTCTAAACCTATCCATTACACTAAACATAACCCTAACCCTAGTGGTAACCCTAACCAGATTGCTAAACCTAACTCATCCATTACCATAAACAATAACTGAAACCTAAACTAAAACCTATCCATTCCCTAATCCTAAACTTAACCCTAATGCTAATTCTTGCCTTAACCCTAAACCTTTAGATAAACCAAATGCTAACCCTGACCCTGACCTTGACCCTAATAATAACCCTAGCCCTAAAGCTGACCTTTAACTTAAACCTAACTCTTACACTACACCTAGAAATAACCTAACCCTAAAACTATTTTTAACATTAACCCTAGACCTGATCTTAGCCCTAGACCTGGTCCTAGTCATTAAACTAACAGAAACCCTAGCCCTTAACCTAGCCCTACACCTAGACTTAATCCTGAAGTGAAACATAATCCTAGGTGTAATCCTAATTCTAACCCCTCACCCTAACACTAAAGCTAGCTATAACCCCACCCATTCCACTAAACTTAACCTTAATACCAATGCTAACCCTAACTCTAGCCCAACCCCTTAGTCTAACCATAAGACTAACCCTAGCCTTAACACTAGCCCTAATATAGCCCTAACCCTAACACTAACACTAGCCCTAATCCTAAACCCTAATTTAGCTCTAACCCTAACCCTAAATCTAGCCCTAACACTAGCTCTAATTAGCCCTAAATCTAACACTAACCCTAGCCCTAATCCTAGGCCAAATTTAGCCCTAAACCAAGCCCTAATCCTAGCCATAGTTTAGTCCTAACTCTAACCCTAATCCTAAGACTACCACTATAACTAATGAAATACTCGACCTAGCCGTATCCCTAGCTCTAACAATATTCCTTACCATACCCCTATCCCTCATCCTAAACCTAACCCTAACCCTAGCCCTTACCCTAGATACAATCCTAACTCAAAATCTACCCCTAACCCTAAAACTAAACCTTAACCTAATGCTAGCCCTAACCCTGATGCTAATCCATAATCTAGCCATAACCATAGCCCTTGCCCTAAAACAAAACCAACCTATATCCCTAACCCTTAACCTAAGCCAAACCCTAACCGTACAACTAGTACTAACTTTTGCCCTAATTCGAGTTCTAACACTAACCCGAAAACTAACCCTGACTTTGACACTAACCCTAACATAACACTTGCTCTAAACATCACCCTAACCCTAAACCTAATCATCACACTAGACCTAGCCCTAAACCTAACCCCAAAACTAGCACTAATTGCAACACTAGTTCATACATTACCATAGCCCTAATCCTAGCCCTAACCAAACACAAAACCAAGCCCTAATTCGATCCTTAACCCTAGCTTTAAACCTAACCCTAAACCTAACCCTAACCAAGTACGTAGCCCTAAACTTTACCCTAACCCTAGCCAGAGTTCTAACCATAACCCTAGCACTATCACTAGCTCTAACCCTATCCATTACCCTAACCATAACCATAACTCTAATGGTAACCCTAGACCTAACCCTAAACTTATCCCTAACACTAACCTATTTCATTAACCTAAACCTAACCTGAATTCTAAACCTAACCCTATAATTACCCTAACTCCAACCTTAATGCTAATTCAAGCCCTATCCCTAAACTTTAACCCAACCCAAATTCTAACTCTGCCCCTCCCCATGATAATACACCTAGCTCTAATCCTGACCCTACCACTAAACCTAACCATTATACTAGATGTAGCCATAAATTTAACCCTAAATCTATCCCTAGCCATAATCCTAGACCTGACATTTGCCCTAGCTGTAATTCTAGCCCTAAACTTAACACAAAACAAAGCCATAACCCTAAACCTAAACCAAGACCTAACAGTAGCCTTAACCTTATCCCTGACCTAACCCTAGATTTAATCCTAAATCAAAATCTAACTTTAAACCTAAGCCTAAACCTAAGCCTAACACTAGCCCTAAACCTAATGATAAGCCTAAAATTAGCCCTAACCATAGCCCTAGCCCTAAAACAAAACCAGGCCATAGGCCTAACTTTAAAACTTAACCTAAACTGAAACCTATCTCTACTCCTAGCCCTAAGCTTAACAATAATGTGGGTCCAAACCCTAACTCTAAAACTACTCTGACCTTGAATTTGACCCTAACACTAACCCTAGCTCTAAACGTTATACCTAACTATACCACTAGACCTAGTCCTAACCCTGAACCTATAAATAGCCCAAATCATAACCCTAGTCCATACATTGGCCATAACTCTAAAACTAGCCCTAACTCTAACCAAAACCTAGCCTTAATGTAAGACCTAACCCTAGCTTTAACCCTAAACCTAAACCTAACACTAGCCCTAACCCTAACCCTAAACATAGACCTAATCCTAGCTCTAACCCTATCCCTTACCCTAAGCTAACCCTAAACCTAATGCTAACCCTAGGCCTAACTCTAATCCTTAGCCTAACCCAAACCCTCACCCTATTACTAGTCCTAAACCTAGCCCTCATTGTAGCTCTAACCATAACCCAAACCCTAAACCTAACCCTGATATTTATTCTGATCCTAAAGGTAACTTTATGTCTAAAACTGACCCTAACCATAAACTGAACCCTAACACTAGCACTAGCAATAAACCTATACGTAAACCTAACCCTAACACTAGCCCTAAACCTAAAGTAATCGAAAAAAAAAAAAAAAAAAAAAAAAAAAAAACTCTAGCCATATCTCTAGCCCTAGACCTAAACAAAAACCTATCCATAGCCCTAGTGGTAAACCTTAACCTAACACAAACACTAACCCTACACCTAGACCTAACTCAAGTGATAATATTGGGTTTAACCCTAACCTAAGTATAACCCCAACAATGACCCTGACCCTAACACTTACCCTAGCTCTAAACACCACATTAACGGTAACCCTAAAATTAACATGAACACTAGTTCTCATCCTAGCCCAAAACCTAGCCTTAATCATAACCCTAACCCTAATTCTAACCCTTTCCCTGGCCCTAAACCTAGTTATAACCCCATTGCTTACCCTAAACCTAACCCAAACCCTCACCCTAACACTAAACCTAGCCCTAATCTTAACCCTAGGACTAACCCTAACACTAACCCTAGCTAAAATCCTAAACCTAACCCTAATCCTACCTTTAAGACTAAGTATAATTCTTGCCCTAGACGTAGCCCTAATTTTAACCCTATCACTTACCGTAACCTAGCCATAGCCTAGAATAACCCTAGCCCTAACCTTACACCTTGCCCTAATCCTAGTTCTAAACTTAACTGTAAATCTAACCCTAATTCTACATCTAAACCTAACCCTAACACTAGCCCTAATCTTAATGCTAATCCTAAACAAACCCTAAACATAGGATTAGCCCTAAAACAAAACAGAGCCATAAAAATAACCCTAAACTGTTACCTAAACCAAAACCTTACCTTATATATACCCCTAAGCCTAGTCCTAATTTGAATCCTAATCTTAATCCTAAATCTACCCCTAAACCTGTCTCTGACCTTAACACTAACCGTACCTCTAAACATCAACCTAAACCTAAACATTAACCTAACACTAGACCTGGTCCTAACCCTAATTCTAAAACTAGTTCTAATCATAACCCTAGATCATATATTAGCCGTAACTAACCTAACCAAACCTAGCCAAATTTTGATACCTAACCCTAGCTTTGACCCTAAACCTAACCCTAACCTAGCCATAACCCTAACTCAAATCCTAGCTCTAACCCTGGCTCTAACCATATATTTTACCCTAGTCAAACCCAAATCATAATGCTAACCATAGTCCTAAAACGAATCCTTAGTCTAACCCCAAACCTAACCCTATTACTAGTCCTAAACCTAGTTAGGACTCATTTTTGTTATAACCATAACCCAAATTCTAACCCTAACCCTGACTCTTAGTCTGATCCTAAACCTAATCCAAACTCTAACACTAGCCCTACCCATAACCCTATATCTAAACCTAACCCTAACACTAGACGTAGAATAAATCTAATCATAAATCTAGCCATATATGTAAACAAGACCTATACAAAAAACTAGCCCTGGCTCTAATGATAACCCTTAGCCAAAGCCAAACACTAACCTTACCTCTAGACCTAACCAATCCTAAATCTGGCTCTAGCCCTAACCTTAACTCTAATCCAAACACAGACCCTGACACTAAACCTAACCCTAGCTATAAAACTGACCCTAACTGAAACCTAAACCTAACACTAGACCTAGCCATAACTGAAAACGTAACCCTTATATTAACATAGCACTAAAACTAGCTCTAAACCTAACACAAAACCTAGCCCTAATCCTAGGCCTAAATCTAGCCCAAAGCGTAACCCTAACCCTAACATAACCTTATCAATTACCTTAAGCCAAAACCTCATGCTAACCCTAACTCTCGCCTTAGACCTAAACCTAGAAAAAAACCCAAAACCGAACCCTAAACATAACTATAGCCCTAGCCCTAAACCTAATGCTAATCCTAGCCCTAATAATAATATTAACACTAGCCCTAATACTATCTCTAAAATTATCCATTACCCTAAACCGAACCTTAAACCTAATGATAACCCTAGCTCTAATCCTAATTGTAAACCTAATCCTAGACCTAAACTTAAAACTAACCCTCTTCTTAGCCTTAGCCCTAGATAAAACCCTAACCCTTACTCTAACACTAACCCTAGCCCAAACCCTAACACTAACCCTAAACATAAAACTACCCCTTACCCTAACCTGACATCTAACCCTATCCATTTTCCTAAATCAAATGATAATCTTAACCCTAACCTTAACACTAACCCTAAACCTAAAGCTACCACTAACCCTAAGCCAACATCTAACCCTATCCATTAACCTAACTCTAAAGATAACCTTAGCTCTAACCCTAACACTAACACTAACCTTAACTGTAAATCTAACCCTAGACATAATCCTAAACCTAACCCTCACCCTAGCACTAACACTAGCTCAAAACCTAACCTGTACCCTAAACCTAACCCAAACCCTAACCCTTGCCCTAGCCCTAACCCTAACTCTAGCCCTAATAGTATTCTAAACCCTGGCCCTAACCCTAGCTCTAATGCTATTCATTACCCTAACAATATCCTTAACCCAAATGCTAACCCTAGGCCTAACCCTAATCCCCCAATTAACGTAATCTTACCCTGAATCCTATACCCCAACCTATCCATAAATCTAACCCTAATTCTAACCCTAACGCTAATTTGAGCCTTAACCCTAATATTTAAACTAACACAAACAGGAAACCTGCCCTTGCCCCTAAAAATACACCTTACTCTTAACCTGGGCCTTACCATAAACCTAATATTAGACCTAGCCATGAACCTAACCCTATAACTATTCCTACCTCTAACCCTAAACCTGACATTATCCCTATCCCTAAAACTTGCCCTAACCCTAACACAAACCCTAGCCCTCATCCTAACCCCAAATGTAGCCTTAATTCTAACAGAAACCTAACCCTAGTCCTAAACCTAATTCTAATCATCACCCTAGCCCTAAACCTAGCTATAACCTCATCCCTTCCCCTAAACCTAACCCTAAACCTAATATTAAACATAGCCCTAACCCTAGGCCTAACCCTAACACCAAACCTAGACATATTCCTAGCCATAATTTAGCCCTAAATTTAACACTAACCCTAGCCTTAAGACTAACTCTAACTATCACCCTAGCTCTATTCCTAGTTATAACCATATCCCTTATCATAACCCCAAAACTTGACATAACCTTAGCCGTAACCCTAGCCATAGCCCTAGCCCTAGAATTAACCATAACTCGAAATGTACCCCTAAGCCTATATATACTCACCATATCACTAGCAATAACACTAACATTAATCGTAAAAACACCCTTACCTGTAGCCTTAGACCTAAAACATAACGAGCTATAGAACTAATCCTAACCCTTAACCTAAACCAAATACTAACCCTACATCTAGCCCTAAGCCTACCCTATTTTGAGTCCTTTCCACAAGCCTAAAACTAACCCTGACCCTGACTCTGAACCTAACACTAACCCTAGCTCAAAACATCACCTGGAACTTAAACCTAACCTTACAACTAGACTTAGCCATAACCGTAACCCTAAAATTAGCCGTAATCATAACCCTAGTTCTTACATTAGCTGTATCCCTAACACTTTCCCTAATGTAACCCAAAATCTAGCCCTAATGCAAGTCCCAACCCTAGCATTAACACTAACTCTAAACCTCAACCAAGTCCCAACACTTACCCTAAACCTAACTCTAACTTTAATCCTTGCAATAACCCTAAAACTAACAATAACCCTAACACTAACACTAACCATAAACCTAGCCCTAAACCTAGCTCTAACCCTATCCATTACCCTAACACTAAACCTAATCCTAACCCTAATGCTAATCCTCGGCCTAACCCAAACACATTCATTAACCCTAACCTATCCATTACCATAAACATAACCCTAACACTAAACCTAACCAAACACTAAACCTAGATGAAACACTAACACTAAAACTAGCCCTAATTGTAACACTAGTTCTTACATTAGCCTAAGCCCTAAAGATAACACCAAACCTAGCCTAGCCCAATTCCAAGCTATAACTATAGCTTTAACCCTAACCCTAAACTTAACCCTAGCCAAAACCCTAACCCTAACCCTAACCTTAGCCCTAACACTAGTGCTAACCCTATCCCTTACCCTAAGCCAAACTCTAACACTAAAGCTACCCTAGTCCTAAAACTAATTCTTAGCCTAACCCAAAACCTAAGTCTATTACTAGTTCTAACCCTAATCCTCAACCTAGCTCTATCTCTATCCCAAACCCTAACCCTAATCCTGACCCTTATTCTGACCTTAACACTAACCATAGAACTAAACCTGACCCTAACACAAAAACCGACCCCTAATATTGGCACTACTTGTAACCCTAAAAATAAACCTTACCCTAACACTAGACCTGGACCTACAGTTAATCTTTTATCTAGTGATAACTTGAGGCCTATCCCTAAACAGAAACTTAGTCCTAGACCTAATAATAACCCTTAACCTAACCCAAACATTAACCCTACCCCTCGACCAAAACTTAGACCTAACACTGGCCCTAACAATAAACTTAACCCTATACCAAACACTGGCCCTTACCCTAACACAAACCCTAGCTCTAAACCTTATCCTAACAAAAAATATAACCCTAACAATAGACCTAGCCATATCACTAACCCTGAGACTAGCCATCACTATAAGCCAAAACCTACATCTAACTCTATCCATTACCCTAACCCTAACGCTAATGCTAACCATAGTCCTAACCCTCACACTGACTCTAAACCTAATCCTCATTCTAGTCCAAACACTAGCTCAATAACTAACCCTTAAACTTAACCTAAACCTAACACTAACCCATGGCCTAAACCTAAACCTAAACTTAACACTAGCCCTAACCCTAACCTTAACGTTATCCCTAACCCTAGCTCTAAGCTTACATATTACCCTAACTCTAACCCTAACCTTAATGATAACCCTAGCCCTAACCCTAGCTCTAACCCTACCCATTACTCTAACCCTAAACTTAACCCTGATGATAACCCTAGCCATTACCCTAAATCTACCCTAACGCTAACCCTAGACATAGCCATAAACCTAAACCTTGCCATAGAGCTAACACCTGCTCAAACCCTAACCATTACCCTAAACCTAATACTAAGCCTATCCCTACCCTAACCTTAAGGCAAAACCTAACCCTAACCCTAACCCTAACACAAAATCACACCCTATCCAATACCCTAAACTTAATGATAACCCTAGCCCTAAACTTAACACATACCTTGACCCTAACCTTAACTATAACTTAGACCTAACCCTAAACATAACCCTTGCCCTAGAGCTAACCCTAGCTCAAACTCAACTACATCCTAAACCTGAACCTAAACCTAACACTAGGCCTAACCCTAACTCTAGCCCTAATACAAACCATAACCCTAGCCCTAACTTTATCCATTATCCTAAGCACAACCATAACACTCAGGCTAACCCTAGGCCTAACCCTAACCCTTTGGCTAACTCTAACCCTATCAATTACCCTACACCTAACATGAACCCTAAACCCAAACCTATCATTACCCTAACCAAACCCTAATGCTAATTCAAGCTCTAAACCTAAACCCTAACCTAAACCAAACCTGAAATCTCATTCTTACCCTAATAATACCCCTAGCTCTAAACCTGACCCTTGCCCTAAAACAAACCCTTACACTAGTCCTAGCCATAAATCTAACCCTCAATATATCCCTAACATAAGCCTAGAGCTTACACTAGCCCTAGCCCTAATTCTTGCCATAACCCTAAAACAAACCCGAGCCCTCATCCTAGCCCTAACTCTAGCCTTATTTATTACTAATCAAAACCATAACACTAGCCCTAACTGAATTCTAACCTTTTCCCTAGCCCTAAAACTAGCTATATCCCCATGTCTTCCTCTAAAACTAACCCTATCCCTAAACCTACTCCTAAGCCTAAAATTAGACCTAACCCTAATACAAATGCTAAACCTAATCCTAGCCTAAATTTAGCCCTAAACCTAACCTAATGATAGCCCTAAGTTTAACTCTAACTCTCGACTTACTCCTATTTCTAATTCTAACCATATCCCTTACCATAATCCTATCACTTGCCTTTACATTAGCCCTAACCCTAACCTTGAACATAAAAACCAAACCCTAAGCCTACACCTAGCCCTAAACCTAGCCCTAATTCAAGTCCTATAACTAACCATAAAACAAACCCTGACTCTGCCTCTGAAACTAACACTAACCCTACTTCTAAACATCACTCAAAACCTAAACCTAAACCTAACCCTAAACCTAGCCCTAACCCTAACACTAAAACTAGTCCTAATCATTACATGAGTTCTTACATTGGCTGTAGCCTTAAACCTAGCCCTAACCTAAACCAAAACCTATCCCTAATTTGAGCCCTATCACTACATTTAACCCTAACCATAATCCTAATTCTAGCCATAAATCTTACCCTAAACCTAACCCTGACCCTAACCCTTGACATAACCCAAAACCTAACCCTAACCTTATCCTTTATCCTAACCTTAAACCTAGCCCTAACCCCATTGTAACCCTACCCATTACCCTAATCTTAATCCTAACCCTAATGCTAACCCTAGGATAACACTAAACCTATTCCTAACCCTAAACCTACACATTACCCTAAACCTAAACTGAACCCTAAACTTAACCATATCCATAAACCTAATCCTAACCCTAATAATATTAACCCTAAAACTATCTCTAACCATAACCCTAGACTTGACATTAGCCCTAGCCCTAATAAAGCCCTAACCCTAAAACAAACTCTAGCCCTAATCCTAGTCCTATTCTTAGCCTTAATTCTAAACCTAACCCTAACCATAAACCTAACCCTAATTTTAACCCTCACCCTAGTTCTAAAGCTGTCTATAACATCATACCTAACCATAACCATAACCATAACCCTAGCCATAAACCTAGGCTCAGCCTTAATACTAACCCTAGCTCTAATCCTAACCCTATTTAAGCCCTAATTCTAACCCTAAATCTAACCCTAACACTAACACTAACTCTAAGTCTAGCCCTAGCTCTATCACTAGATCTAACTATATCACTTATGATAACTCAAACCCTAGACCTAACCCTAGCCATAACCATCACTGTAGCCCTAAACCTAGATCTAAACCTAACTGTAAATATAACCCTAACTCTAAGCCAAAACCACACCTTAACACTAGCTCTAACCCTAACACTAATTTGAAACTAGCTCTAACCCTAGACCTAGCCCTCAAGCCAAACCGAGCCATAGCACTGACCCTAAACCTTAACCTAAAACAAACCCTAACCCTACACCTAATTTGAGTCCTAATTCTAACCCTAGAACTAAAACTAACTCTGACTCTGACCTTAACACTAACTCTAGCTCTACACATCACCCTATCCCTAAACCTAATCCTAACAATAGACCTCAACCTAAACCTAACCCTAAAACGAGCCCTAATCGTAATGCCAGGTCTTAAATTAGCCATAGGCCTAAACCTAACACAAAACCTAGCCCTAATTCAAGGCCTAAACCTATCTTTAACCCTAACCCCAACTCTGGCCCTAACCTTAACACTATCCCTAGTACTAATCCTAGCTTTAACCCTATTTCTTACAGTTAGTAAAACCCTCACCCTATTGCTACCCTAGTCCTAACCCTAATTCTATGACTACCCCAAACCGTAACTCTACTACTAGTACTAAACCTACCATCATTCTAGCTCTAAACTTAACCTAAACCCTAAACCTAACTCTGACCCTTATTCTGACCCTAACTTTAAACTTAGGTTTAAACCTGACCCTAAACCTTATCTGAAACCTAACACTAGCCCTACCAGTAACCCTAACCCTAAACCTAACACTAACACTAGCCCTAGACCTAAACCTAATTCTAAATATAGTCATAACACTAGCCTTAGCCCTAACAATAATTCTTAACCTAAACCAAAAAATAACCCTACCCCTAGACCTACCATAGTCCTCATTCTGGACCTAACACTAAAACTAATCATAAACTGAACACTGAAACTTACCCTAACAAAAACCCTAACTCTATACATTATCCTATCTCTAAATCTAACCCTAACACTAGACAAACTCTAAATCTAGCTATGACCATTACTCTAGCTCTTACATTTCCCATATACCTAAAACTAGCCCTAAACCTCACAAAAAATCTAGCCCTAATTACAGCCCTAAACCTAGCCCTAACCATACTCCTAACCCTCATTCTAGCCCTAACCCTAGCTCAAACCCTAAACCTTACCCTAAACATAACACTAGTCTAACCCTAAACCTCACCCTAACTGTAGCCCTAACCTAACTGTAACCATAGCCCAAACCCTAGCTCTAACTCTATCCATTACATTAACCATAAGCCTAAAACTAATGCTAACCCTATCCCTAAACGTAATCCTAACCCTACCCTAGCCCAGACTGTAACCCTAACCCTCGCCCTTGCCCTAAATCCAGCTCAATCCCTAATCCTTACACTTAACCTAACTGTAACCCAAGGCATAAATCTAACCCTAACCCCAGCCCTAATCCTAACCTTGACCATAGTCCTAACCTTAGTTCAAACCATACCCAATACCATAACCCTATACTTAACCCTAATGATAACACTAGACCTAAAGCTAAACCTACCCTAACTCTAAATATAAACCTAACCCTATAACTAACAGGAAATCTAACCCTAATCCTAAATCTAAGCAGCTCAAACCCTAACCCTAATCCTTAACCTAAACCTAACGCAAACCTCAACCTAACCCTATATTTAACCTGATATCTAAACCTATTTCCCTAACCCTAATGATAACCCTAGCCGTAACTGTAACACTAACCATGACCATAAACAGAGACCAAACCCTAAATTAACCTTAGCCATAGAAAATAAATCCTAGCTCAAACCCTAAACCATCCCCTAAACCTAATCCTAAGTGTAACCCTTGCCTTAACCCTGCCCATAACCCTAAATCTAACCCTAATTCTAACCATTATCCTAGCCCTAATCCAAGGTGTAACCCTATAAATTACCCTGTAATATCCACAACCCTAATGCTAACCCTAGGCCGAACCCTAAACCTATCACAAACCGTAACCATATCCATTACCTTAAACCTAACCTGAACCCTAAACTTAACACTATCCATTACCCTAACCCTAGTTCTAACTTAATGCTAATTTGAGCCTTAACTCTAAACCTTAACCTAACCCAAACCCGAATCCTGACCCTGACTCTAATAATACCCCAGCTCTTAATCTGACCCTTTCCCTAAACGTAAAACTTTAATTTGACCTAGCCCTAAAACTAAACCTAAAAATATCACCAACTATAAACCTAGACCTGACAGTAGACCTAGCCCTAATTCTTGCCCTAAACCTAACACAAAAACCTACTCCTAATACTAGCCTTAAATCTAGACTTAATCCTAAACCTAACCATAACCTTAGCCCTAACCATAAAGCTAATCATAAAACTAGCCTTAACCCTAACCATAGCACTAAAACAAAACCAAGCAAAAGGCCAAACACTAACCTTAACTTAAACTATACCCTAGCACTACAGCTAGACTAACCTTAGACCT
This sequence comes from Marmota flaviventris, assembly GCF_047511675.1. Lineage (NCBI taxonomy): Eukaryota > Metazoa > Chordata > Mammalia > Rodentia > Sciuridae > Marmota > Marmota flaviventris. The sequence continues at coordinate 113,352,396 of NC_092508.1, forward strand.
AAATTGAGTCCTAATCATAACCTTAAAAATAACCCTGAACCTGACTTATATCCTAACACTCATCCTATCGCTAAACACCACCCTAAACATAAACTGAACCCTAAAGTAAACCTAGCCTAATTCGAGTCCTAACACTAAGCCTAAAACTAACCCTGACCTGACTGATATCCTAACACTAAATCTAAATATAAATATCACCCTAATCTTAAACCTAACCCTAACACTTGAACTACCCCTACACCTAAGCCTAATTGTAACCCTAGTTCTTATATTAGCCATTGCCCTACCCTAGCCTTAAACCTCACACAAAAACTCGCCCTAATCTGAGCCCTAAGCCTAGCTTTAACCCTAACCATAAACCTAACCCTAGCCCTAATTCTATGCCTTACCCTGAGCAAAACCATAATCCTAATGATAACCCTAGACTTATCCCTAATCCTTAGGCTAACCAAATCCTAACCCTATTAATATTCCTAATACTAGATCTCATTCTATCTCTAATGCTATTCCAAACCCTAACCCTAACCCTGACCCTTATTCTGACCATAACATAAACCCTAGGGCTAAACCTGACCCTAACCCTAAACAAAACTCTAACATTAGCCCTCCTTGTAAACTTATACGTAAACCTAAACATACCACTAGCTCTAGACCTAAACCTAATTATAAATATAGACTGAAATATAGCTCTACACCTAAACAAAATCCTAGCCCTAGCCCTAAAAAACCTTTACCTACCCCAAACACTAACTCTACCCCTAGACCTAAACCTAGTCCTAATTCTGGCTTTAACCCTAACTTTAACTCTAACCCAAAAACTGACCCTGGCTTTCACACTAAACCTACCTCTAAACCTGAACCTAACCAAAACCTAAACCTAATTCTAGACCCAGCCATAACCCTAACCCTAACCCTAAAACTAGCCCTAATAACTCTAGATGTTACATTACCCATAGCCCTAACCTTAGGCCTAAACCTAACTCTAAACATAGAGGTAATTTTAGGCCTAAACCTAGCCCTAACATAACCCTAACCCTAATACTAGCCCTATACCTAACCTTAGCCCTCACCTTAGTCCTAAGGTAGCTAAAAGCCTAACCCTTATCCTAAACATAAGCCTAGACCTATACCTAACCCTCACACTAACCATAGCCCAAATCCTAAACATAACCTAGATCTAAACCTAGCTCAAAACCTACCCATTACCCTACCCCTAAACCTAAACTTACTGATAATCCTAGCCCGAACCCTAATGTTATCCCTAACCCTAACCAGATAACTAACCATAGACATAACCCTAAAATTAAATTCAGCATAGCCATAACTCTAGATCAAATCATAAACCTAAACATAACCATAGCTCTAATTCTAAAACTATCACTAATTCTAACTCTAAAAAAATCTAAACCTAACCTAAACCTATCCGATACCTTAACCCTAACCCTCATGTTAATGATAAACCTAGCACTAACTCTAACCCTATACCTAAACCTACCGTAATCCTATCCCTAGACCTATCCCTAAACCTAGCCCTAACCCTAGCTCAAAACCTAAACTTTATGCTAAATATAACCCTAAACCAAACCCTAACCCTAGTTCTAACACTAACTCTAACCCTAACTCAAGGCATATTATTAACCATAACTCTAGTTCTAATCTAAGCTCTAACCCTATCAATTACCCTAACCATAACCCTTACCCTCATGCTAACCCTAAGCCTAACCCTAGACCTATCATGAACGCTATCCATATCAATTACCCTAAACCATACCTGAATCTTAAAACAAACCCTAACTATACCCCTAACCCTAACCCTAATGCTAATTTGAGCCATAAACCTAAATCCTTACCTAAGTCAAATCCTAGTCCTAATAATTCCCTGAGCTCTAAACCTGACCCTTACCCTAAACCTAACCCTTACACTAGATGTAGCCATAAGCCTAATCCTATATCTATCTTTAACCATAATCCGAGACCTGATATTAGCCCTATAACTAATTCTAGCCCTGAATCTAATACAACCACTAGCCCTCATCCTAGCCATAATCATGGCCTTAATCATAACCCTAACCACAGCCCTAGCCCTAACCCTAACTCTATCCCTTACCCTATGTCTAAACCTAGCTATAATGCCACTCTTTATCCTAAACTTAAACCTAACCCTATCCCTAACACTAAGACTAAGCTGTACACTAACCCTAGTCCTAATCCTAGCCCTAATTTAACCCTATCATAAACCCTAACTCTAACTTTAGCCCTATCACTAACTCTAACTCTCACACTAGCCCTATTCCTAGTTCTAAACCTATCCCTTACCATAACTCTAACCCTGGCCCTAACCCTTGCCCTATCCTTAATCCTAGCTTAATCCTAGATCTAACATAATTATAAATGTAACCCTAACTCTAAGTCTAAGCCTAACACTAACACTAGCACTAACCCTAATACTAATTGTAAAACTAGCCCTAACTCTAACCCTAGGACTAAAACAAAACCGAGCAATAGACCTAACACTAAACCTTAACTTAAAACCAAACCATATACTACTACAAAAACTAATCCTAGCCCTAATTGATTCCTAACCCTAACCTTAAAACTTACCCTGAACCTGACTCATATCCTAATACTCACCCTAGCTCTAAACATGATGCTAACCTTAAACTGAACCCTAACAGTAAACCTAGTTCTAATTCGAGTCCTAACTCAAACCCTAAAACTAACCCTGACCATGACTCCTATTCTAGAAATAACTCTAGCTCTAAATATCACCCTAACCTTAAATCTAACAAACACTAGAACTACCCCTAACCCTATCCCCAAGCTAACCCTAATTGTAACCCTGGTTCTTACATTACCTGTTGCCCTAACCATAGCCCCAACACTAACACAAAAATGAGCCCTAATCCGAGCCCTACACCTAGCTTTAACCCTAACCCTAACCCTAACACTACCCATAAAACTTGCTCTAACCCTATCCCTAACCCTAAGCAAAACCCTAACTAACCCTAAAGGTAACCCTAGAACTAAACTTAATCCTAAATTTAGACTTAACTCTAGCTCTAAACCTAAACAAAACCTAGCCTTAGCCCTAACAATAACCCTTAACTTAATGCCAATACTAATCCTACCTCTAGACATAAACCTAGTCCCAATTCTGGCTTTAACCTTAGCTCTAAAACTAACCTGAACACTGACCCTGTATTTAACACTAAACCTAACTCTAAACCTGACCCTAACCAAAAACCTAAACCTAACACTAGACATAGCCACAACCCTAACCCTACAACAAGCCCTAATCATAATCCTAGCTCTTACATTAACCATAGCCCTAATTCTGTCTTAACCTAACACAAAACCTAGAGCAAATTCTAGGCCTCAATCTAGACCTACGTGTAACTTTAACCCTAATCCTAGCCCTAACCCTAACTCTAAACCTAACCCTAGCCTTAGTCTTAAACCTTACTCAAAGTCTAACCCTTACCATAAATATAAACTTAGACCTATACCTTACTCTAAACACTAGCCCTAGCCCTAACCCTGAACTTAACACTATACCTAAACTTGGCTCTAAACCTACAACTTTTCTAAACCTATACCTAACTGTATTGATAACCCCAGCCTTAACCCTAACCATAATCCTATCCCTAACCTGAAAACTAACAATAGACCAAACCCTAAACCTAACACTCTCCATAGCCCTATAACTAGCTCAAAACTTAACCCATACCATAAACCTAAACATAACCGTAGCCTTAACATTAACCCTAAAACTAAATCTAACCCTAAACCTAAACCTAAGCCTATATCTAACCATATCCATTACCCTAACCCTTATCCTAACCCTAATGATAACCCTAGCCCTAACCTTAACCCTAACCCTAAACCTACCATGATTCTGTCCCTAGCCCTAAGGCAGAACCTAATCCTGGACCTAGCCCTATCACTAACACTAGGTGAAACTCTAGCCCTTACCCTAAACATAACCCTAGCCCCAAACCTAAACCCTATCCTAGCTCTAATCCTAACCATAACCATAGCCCAATCTCTAGCTCTAACTCTATCCATTACCCTAACCAAAACCCTAAACCTAATACTAAACCTAGCCCTAAACCTAACCCTAACCCTAACTCTATCCCTAGCCCTGATTCTAACCTGAAGCCTCAACCTAGCCCTAACACTTACTCAGTCCCTGACAATTATCCTTAACCTAACCTTAAGAAAATGATACGCCTAACCCTAACTCTAACCCTAGCCCTAATCCTAAACTTAAAACTAGACTTCACCTAAGCTCAAACCCCACCCATAACCCTAACCCTAAATATAAACATCATGATAACCCTATCCCTAAACCTAAACTTATTCTAACCCTAACTGTAAACCTAAACCTAGAATGAACCATAAACCTAACCCTTGCCACAGTCCTAACCCTAGCTCAAACTCTAACAATTATGCTAAACTCAACTCTAAACCTAGTCTTAAACCTAAACCTAACCCTAAACCTAACCCAACATCTAAACCTGTCCATATCCTTAACCGTAATGGTAACACTAATCCTAATCCTAGACCTAATCCTAAGCCTAACCCTATCCTTAGCACTAACCCTAGCTCAAATCCTAACCCATACCCTAAACCTAACCCTAGCCTTAACCCTAACCCTAACTCTAACTCTAGCCCTAACCCTAAACAAAACCCTAGCACTAACCCTTTCCATTACCCTAATGATAACAATAAACCTAATGCTAACCGTAGGCCTTACCCTAACCCTATCAATTACACTAAATCTAACCTGAGCCCTAAACCAAACCTGAAGCCTAAACCTAACCTTATCCATTACACTAGCCCTAACTCAAACCTAATGCTAATTTGAGCCATAACCCTAAACCTCAACCTAACACAAACCCAAAACCTGATTCTGAATATTATAATACCCCTAGCTCTCAACTTGAACCTCACACTAAACCTAACTCTGAAACTAGACCTAGCCATAAATCTTACCCCAAAACTATCCCTAACCATAACCCTAGACCTGATATTAGCCCTAGCCCTAATTCTTGCCATAACCCTAACACAAACGCTAGCCCTCATCCTAGCCCTAAACCTAAACTTGATCCAAACCTGAACCAGAACTCTAGCCTTATCCCTAATTTTATCCCTTACCCTAGTTCTGAAACTTGCTATAAACCCATCCCTTCACCCAAATCTAACTCTAACTCTAAGTCTAGACTTAACCCTTGCACTAATCCTAGACCTGATCCTAGCCCTAATTTAGCCCTAATCTTACCACTACCCCTAAGACTAACTCTAAATCTTGCCCTAGCCCTATTCCTAGATCTAATCCTATTCCTTAACATAACCCTGACTCTTGTCCTAACCTTAGCCCTAACACTAGCCCTAGCCCTAACCCTAAAACTAACCATAACTCTAACTCGAACCCTAAACTGAAGCCTAAGCCTCACATTAAAACTAGCTCTAACAGTAACACTAATCTGAAAACTAGACCTAATCTAGTTCATCCCTAAAATAAAACAAAGTCATAGCTCTAACTTTAACACTTATCTAAACCAAAACTTAACCCTACACCTAGCCCTAACCTTAGCCCTAATTCCAGTCCTAACTTAACCCTAAAACTAACCTTGAGCCCGACTCTGACCTTAAACTAACCCTAGCTCTAACATTGCTCTAAAAGTATACATAAACCTAAAACTAGTACTAGCCCTAACTGTAACCCTAAAAGTAGCCCTAATCATAACTCTAGTTCTTACATTAGCCATAGCCTTAACCTAATGCAAAATCTATCCCTAAACTGAGCCCTACACCTTGTTTTAACCCTAACCCTAACCTTAGCCTTAACCATTACCCTAAACCTAAACCTAAACCTAAATCTGGCCCTAACCCTAGACTTAATCCTAACCATAATCCTAGCCCTAACTCTAGCTCTAACCCTATCCATTACCCTAAACATAATCCTAACCCTAATGATAACCCTAGCTTTAAACTTAAACCTAATCCTAAACCTAGACCTGATACAAACCCTAACCACCAACTTAGCCCTAACCAAAGCTCAAACTCTAACACTTACCCTAAACCTAACCCTAACACTAACCCTAGACCTAAAACTAACCCTAGCCCTAATCCTAACAATAATCCTAGACCTAAACCTATCCATTACCCTAAACATAAGCCTAACCCAGACATAGCTCTAAACATAGCTCTAACCCCACACATTACCCTAACCCTAATTATAAACATCATAACAACACTAACCCTAAACCTAAACATACTGTAACCCTAACTGTAAACTTAACCTAGCCCTAACCCTAAACCCTCACTAACCCTAACTTTAAACCCAACCCTAGACCTAACCGTAAACCTAACATTTGCCATAGTCCTAATCCTAGCACAAACCCTAACAGTTAATGCTAAACCTAACACTAACCCTAGTCCTAAACCTAAATCTAACCCTATCCATTTAGGCCTAACAACAAACCTTTCGCTAATATTAAACTTATCCTTACGTAAACCTAAAATGAACACTAAACCTAACACTATCTATTACTCTAACCCTAACTCTAAACCTAACCCTAATGCTAATTCAAGCCCTAATAATAAACCAAAACCTAATCCAAACTCTGAGCAAGACCATGACTCTAATAACACACCTAGCTCTAAACTGACCCTTACCCTAAACATAACCTTTAAACTAGAGCTAGGCATAAAACTAACCCTAACAGTATCCCTAAATGTAACCCTAGACCTGACATTAGCACTCTACCTTATTCTTGCCTTAAACCTAACACAAACCCGAGCCCTCATCCTAATCGTAAACCTAGCCTTAATCCTAACCCGAACACTAATCCTATCCCAAACCCTAATTTCAACCCTTGCCCTAGTTCTGAACCTAGGTGTAACCACATCATTTCCCCTATCCCTAACCCTAACCTTAACACTACCACTAACACTAACCCTAGCCCTAACCCTAGGCCTAAACCTAACACTAAACGTAGCTCAAATCCTAGCCTTAATTTATTGCTAACTGTAACCATAACTCTAACCCTAGCCCTAAGACTAACACTAACTCTAGCCCTAGACCTATTTCTAGTACCAAACTTATCTATTGCCTAAACCTAACACTAGCCCTAAACTTTGTCCTAACCCGAACCATAGTCCTAAACCTAGAACTAACCCTAACAATAATTCTAACCCTAATTCTGAACCTAAACCTTACCCTAACAAACGCTCACCCAATGCTACCCTACTTTTAACCTAATCCTTAGCTTACCCGAAACACTAACTATATTCCTAGTCCTAATCCTAGCCCTCATTCTATCTCTAACCTAACCTGAAGCCTAAGCCCAACCCTTGCCCTTATGCTGACCCTATCAACCCTAGTTCAAAGCCTGACCTAAACACTACTAGCCCTACCAGTAAACCTATACTTAAACCTAACCATAACACTAGAACTAGACCCAAACTTAATCCTAAATATAGCCATAACTCTAGCCCTAGTCCTAAACAAAAACCTAGCCCTAGCCTAAAATAACCATTAACCTAATGCGGAGACTAACCCTAGCTCTAGACCTAACCCTAGTTCTAATTCTAGCCCTAACAATAAACCCAATGCTAACCCGAACACTGATGCTTACCCTAACACAAACCCTATCTCTAATCCTTATCCTTTCTCAAAACTTAAACCTAACACTAGACATATCTATAACCCTGACCCAAAAAACTAGCCATAAACATAACCCTAGCTCTTACATTACCCATAGCCCTAACACTAGCATTAACCTCACACAAAACCTAGGCCTAATACAAGCCCTAAACCTAGAATTAAGCATAACCTTAACCCTAAACCGAGCACAAACTCTAAACCTAATGCTTGCCCTATCCCTAACCCTAACTGAAACTCTAACCCTTATTGTAAACATAACCCTAGCTCTAAACCTAACCCTAACTCTATCCCTAATCCTAAGTGTAACCATAGCCCAAATACTAGCTCTAACTTTATCCATTACCTTAAACATAACCTGAACCATAATGTTAACCCTAGCCCTAACCCTAATCCTAACCCTAACTTTAGCCCTAATTGTAACCCTGATTCTAAGCCTAACCCTTGCCCTAGCCCTAAACCTAGCTCAAACCCTAACAATTACCCTAAACCGAACCCTAACACTAACCCTAGGAGTAACCCAAATCCTACCCCTAATCCTAACTTTTTCCAAAGCCCTAACACTAGCACTAAACCTATTCACTTGTTTAGCTTAAACCAAATGCTAACCCTTGGCCTAACCCTAACACTATCCATAACACTAATCCTATATATTACTCTAAACCTAACCTGAACTGTAAATCTAACTCTATCCAGTACACTAACCCCAACCCTAACTCTAATGTTATTTTGAGCCCTAACTGTAAGCCTTAACCCAAACCAAACCATAACTCATACTCTGACCCTAATAATAACCTAGCTCTATACCTGAGCCCTACACTAAACTTAATCCTTACACTAGACCTAGCAATAAACCTATCCCTATCACTATCCCTAAGCATAACCCTAGACCTGACATTATCCCTAGCCCTAATCCTAGCCCTAACCCTAACGCAAACCATAGCCCTCATCCAAGCACTAAACCTACTTAATCCTAAACGAAATCCTCACTCTATCCCTATCCCTAAATATAACTTTCGCCTTAGCACTGAACCTAGCTATATAACCCCATCCCTTCCCCTAAAACTAACCCTAACCCTAGCCCTAACCATAGGCCTAACCCTAACACTAATCATAGCACTAATCCTAGCCCTATTTGAAATCTAACCTTAACCCTACCCCTAACCCTAGCCCTAAGACTAACTCTAACTCACACCCTAGCCCTTTCTATTTAAAACCCTATTCCTTACCATAACCCTCACAATAGCCCTAACCTGAGCCCTAACGCTAGCCATAGCTCTAACCGTAGATCTAACCATAACTCTAAATCTAACTCTAATCTTAAGCCACAACCTCATTCTACAACTAGCTCTAACTCTATTGCTAATCTTAAAACTAGCCCTAATCCAAGCTCTAGCCCTAAAATAAAACATAGCCATTGTTCTAACCCTAAATCTTAAATTAAACCAAACCCTAACCCATAACTAGCCATAACCCAAGCTCTAATTCGAGTCCTAGGCCTAAAACTAACCCTCATTCACAAACCCTAGCTCTAAATATCACCCTAACCCTAAAACTAATGCTAACACTAGACCTAGCCGAAACCATAACCCTAAAACTAACCATAATCATAACTCTAGTTCTTATATTGGCCTTAGCAAAACCTTAACCCTAACCCTAACACTAGATTTAACGCTAAACCTAACCCTAAAACTAGCCCTAAACATAACTCTAATCCTAGCCCAAACCTAGCATTAATTCTATCCATTACCCTAAGCCAAACCCTATTCATAATGCTAACTCTAGTCCTAATCCTAATCCTTAGCCAAACCCAAACAATAACCCTATTACTAGTCCTAAAACCAGCCCTTATTCTGGATCTAATCCTAACCCCAAACCTCACCCTAACCTTCACCCTTATTCTGACCCTAACACTAATTATAGGTCTAAATTTGACCTTAACAGAAACCGAAACCTGAAACTAGCCCTACCAGTAAACTTATACCTAAACCTAAACCTAACACTAGCCCCATACCTAAACCTAATCTTAAATTTAGTTATTACGCGAGCCCCTGACCTAAACAAAACTTAGTGCTAGCCCTATGTATAAACCTTAACCTAACCAAACACTAACCCTGCCACTCGACCTAACCCTAGTACTGTTCTGGATTTCACCCTAACCCTAACTTTAACCTGAATACTGGCCCTGACACTAACATTAAACCTAGCTCTAAACCTTACCTTAACCCCAAACTTAAACCTAACACTAGACCTAGCATTAAGCCTAACCCTAAAACTAGCTCTAATCAGAACCCTAAAACTTACATTACACATAGCACTAACCCTAGGCCTAAACCTAACACAAAACTTCAATAACCCTAACCCTAATCGAGGCCTAATCCTACCCTAAGCATAACCCTAACGTAAGTCCTAACCCTAACCCTAATCCTCACCTTAGTCCGAACCTGAGCTCAAAGCCTAACCCTTAGACAAAACATAACCCTAGCACAATCCCTAACCATAACCCTAAACGGAGCCGTAATTATAACCTTAACCCTAGACCTAACACTAGCTTTAAATTTAGCCATTACCCTAACTCTAAACCTAACCCTAATGATAACCCTATCCATAACCCTAACTGAAACCCTAACCCTAACCATAAACCTAACCCTAGACCTAACTCTAAACCTAAACCTTGCCATAGTCTTAACCCTAACTCAAACCCTAACTCTGACCCTAAAATCAACAGTAAACCTAGCCCTAAAACTAAACTTAAACCTAAACCTAACATTAACAATAAAGCTAACCTTACATATAATCCAATCCATTACCCTAAACCTAATCCTAACCCTAATGAAAACCCTAGCCCTAACCATAAACCTAACCCTGACCATAACACTAAACCTAACCCTTGTTCTAGACCCAACCCTAGCTCAAAAACCTAAACTTTACCCTAAATATAAACCTAACCCTAACCCTAAGCTAGGATTAATAGCTCTAACCCAAAACCTAACCTAACTCTAGCACTAATCCTAACCTAACCCTAGCCCTAACCATAGATCTAACCCTATATATTATCCTTATGATAACCCTAATTCTAATGCTAACCCTAGGCATAACCCTAACCCTTTTGCTAACCCTAATGCTCTCCAAACCCTAAACCTACCCTGAAACCTAAAACCTAACCCAATCAATTACCATAACTCTAACACTAACCCTAATGCTCATTTGAGCCCTATCCCTAAAACTTAACATAAAAAAAACCCTAACACTGATCCTGACCCTAAAAATACACCTAGCTCTAAACCTGACCCTTACCCAAAGCCTAACCCTTACACTAGGCATAGACACAAACCTAACCCTAAATATACTCCAAACTGTAACACTAGACCTGACATTATCCATAGCCCTAATTCTAGATCTAAACCTACAACAAACCCTAGCCCTCATCCTAGCCCTTAACCTAGCCTTAATCATAACCCTAACCCTAACCCTAGCCCCTAACCCTAGTTCTAACCCTCACCCTGCCTGTAAACCTAGCTATAACACCATAACACATCCTAAAATTAACTATAATCCTAGCCCTAACACTAGGCCAAAGCTGAACACTAACCCTAGCCCTAATCCCAGCCCTAACTTAGCCCTATCCATAAAACTAACCAAAACCCTAGCCCTAAGACTAACTCTAACTCTCACCCTAACCTTAGCCCTAATCCTAACCCTATCTGTACTGTGACCATAACCCTAGCCCTAACCCTTGCCGAATAGTTAGACCTAGCCCTAATCCTAGATCTAACGCTAAATCCAAATCTAACCCTAAGCCTAACACTAACACTAGCCCTAACCATAATGCTAATATTATAACTAGCCCAAAGCCTAAAACAAAACTGAGCAACAGCCCTAACACTAAACTTTAACTTAAACCAAAATGAAACATTATACCTAGAGAAAATTCTAGCCCTAATTCAAGTCCTAACCCTAACCTTAAAACTTACCCTGACCCTGACTCATATCCTAACACTGACCCTAGCTCTAAAGACCACGCTAAAATTAAACCAAACCCTAACCTTAACCCTAGGCCTAATTCAAGTCATAACCCTAACCTTAAAGCACACCCTGACCTGACTGATATCCTAAAAGTCGCCCTAGCTATAAACACAGCCCTCACCTTAAACCAAACACTAAGAGTAACCCTAGCGCTTATCTAAACAGAACACTAGACCTAGCCATAACCCTAACCCTACAGCTAGCCCATAACAGGGAAGAATACATGTACTGAACTGCCTCCCCAAATTATTTATTCAGATTTCTTTGATACTCTTTAAACCTAACAGAAAAACTACCCCAAATCTGAGTCGTAACCCTAGATGTAAACATAAACCTAAACCTAGCCCTAGCTCTAACCCTACCCCTAATCCTAGCCCTAACCCTAGCTCTAACTCTATCACTTACCCTAAGATAATCCCTATATATAATGCTAACCTTAGTCCTAATCCTAATCCATAGCCTAATCCAAACCCTAACACTATTACTAATCCTAAACCTAGCCCTCATTCTAGCTCTAAACCTAACTCGAATCATTACTCTAATACAAACCCTCAGTCTAAATCTGATCCTAACCTTAAACCAGACCATAAAACTAGCTCTACCAGTAACCTTATACCTAAACCTAAGCCTAACACTAGCCCTAGACCTAAGCCTAATCCTCAATAGAGCCTTAATTCTAGACCTAGACCTAAAAAAAAAAACCCTGAGCCTTAGCCCTAACGAAATCCTTAATCTAAAGCAAACACTAACCCTATCCCTAGACCTAAACCTAGTCCTAATTCTGGCTTTCACCCTAAACCTAACTCTAACCTGAATACTGACCTTAACACTAACACTAAACCTAGCTCTAAGCCTGAACCTAACCCAAAACCTAAAACTAACACTAGACATAGCCATAACCCTAACCCTAAAACTAGCTCTAAACAGAACCCTAGATCTTACATTACATATAGCCTTAACCATGGGCCTAAACCTAACAAAAAACCTAGCACTATTCTGAGACCTAATCCTACGCTAAAAGCAACCATAATCCTAAATGTAGCCCTAACCCTAACCCTCGCCTTAGATCTAAGCCTAGCTCAAAGCCTAACCCTTAGCCTAAACAAAACCCTAGGCCTATTCATAAACATAAACCTAACTGTAGCCCTAATCCTAAACTTAACCCTTGTACTAACCCTAGCTCTAAACCTAACGTTAACCTAACCCTAACCCTAACCCTCACCTTGATAATAACCCTAACCCTAAACCTAACCCTATCCATAACCCGAATCTTAAACCTAACCCTCGACTTAACCCTAAACCTAACCCTTGCCATAAACTTAACCCTAAACCATAGCATAAATAAAAAACTAAACCTATCCCTGAACCTAAATTTACCCATAACCTAAACTTAACCCTAAAACTAATCTTACATCTAATCCCATACCTTACTCTAAAACTAGCCCTAACCCTAATGAAAACCCTAGTCCTAACCCTAATCATAACCATAACCCTAACCTAGAACTACCACTAAACCTAAAACTCCCCCTAGCCCTAACCGTAGCTTAAACCCTAAACATTACACTAACCCTGACCCTAGCCGTAGCTCTATTCATAACCCTAACACTAGCCCTAACCCTAATATTAAACTTAGCCCTAATCCTAGCCCTAATATAGCCCTATTTCTAACCCTAACTACTACCATAGAATTAAGATTAACTATAATTCTCACACAAGACCTATCCTTATTCTAATCTTATACCTTACTATAACCCTAACCCAAGCGCTAACCCTAGTCATAATCCTTAGCCCTAGCACTAACCTATCTTTAAAACTAACCGTAACCTAAGGCCTCAGCGTAAACCTGAAGATAGCTCTAACCCTAATGCTATTCCTAAAATTAGCCCTAACCTTAGCCCTAGCCCTAAAAGAAAACTGAGCCATACTCCTAACACTAACCCTTACCCTAGGCCAAACCCTAACCCTACACCAGCCCTAACCCTAGCTCTAATTTGAAACCTAACCCTAACCCTAAACCTAACCATGACCCTGACTCATATCCAAACACTAAACCTAGCTCTAAACATCACCCTAAACTTAAACCTAACCCTAACACTAAGCCTAGCCCTAAAGTTAACCCTAAAACTCATCTTAATCCTAACCCTATTTCATATAATAGCCATATCCATTACTCTAGCCCTAAACCTAATACAAAATTATCCCTAATCCAAGTTCTAACTCGAGCTTTAACCATAAACCTAATTCTAAACCTAGTCCTAACCTTAGCTCTAACCCTATTGCTTACCCTAACCCAAACCCTCACCCTAATGCTAACCATATTCTTAGCAGTGATCCTTAGCCTAATCAAAACCTAACTCTATAACTACTCCTAACTCTAGACTTCATTCTTCATCTAACCATAACCCGAACCCTAACCCAATACCTGACCATTATTCTGACCTAACACTAATCTTAGCTCTAAATCTAAACCTATCCCTAAACCGAACCCTAACACTAGCCCTACTGGTAACCTTATATCTACACCTAACACTAATACTAGCCCTAGTCCTAAACCTAATCCTAAATCTAGCCATAACTATAGCTCTAGACCTAAAGACAAAATAGACCTAGCCTTAACAATAACCCTTAATCTAACCCAAACTCTAACCCTACCTCTAGACCTAACCCTAGTCCTAATTCTGCCTATAACCCTAACCATTACCATACCTGAACACTGTCCTTGACACTAATATTAACCCTAGCTCTAAATTTCACCCTAACCCTAAAACTAACCCTGAAACTACATCTAGCCCTAACATTAACCATAAAACTAGTCTTAATCATTACACTAGTTCTTACATTAGCCATAGCTCTAACCTATCACAAAACCTATCTCTAATCCAAGTCCTACCTTAGGATTAAACCCTGAAGCTAACCTTAACAATAACCCTAGCCCTAACTATAACCCTAAGCCTAACCCTAGACCTAATCCTAACCATAAACGTAGCTGTAACCCTAGCTTTAACCCTATTTATTACCCTATGATAACTATAATCCTTATGCTAACCTTAGGCGGAAACCTAATCCTAGCACTAGCCTTAATCCTATTAACCTAAACGTAACCTGAACTCTAAATCTAACTGTGTCCTTACCCAATCCCTAAATGTAAGACTAATTTGACCCCTAAAACTAAACCTTAATCTAACCCCAACCCTAAACTTGACCCTGACTCTAATAATACAGATACTTCTAAACCTAACCATAACAAGAAACCTAAATTTTCAATAGACCTAGCCATAAACCTAACCCTAAATCTATTCATAACCATACCCTAGACCTGACATTAGCCCTAACTCTAATCTAGCCCTAACCCTAATACAAAACTTAGGGCACATCCTAGCAAGGAACCTCACCTAGGTCTAGTGTAAGAGTCAAGTTTAGGTTAAAGGTCAGCTTTAGGGCTAGGGTTATTATTAGGGTCAGGATGAGGGTCAGAGTTAGCATTTGGTTTAGCTAAAAGTTTAGGGTTAAGGCTCGAATTAGCATTAAGATTAGGTTTTGGATTAGAGTAATGGATAAAGTTTAGTTTAGGTTTTAGTTAAGATTTAGGGTAATGGATGAGTTAGGTTTAGGAATCGGGTTAGGGTTACCATTAGATTTATAGTTATGTTTAGTGTAATGGAGAGGTGTAGAGCTATGTATTGTTATGGTTTGCATTAACTCTAGGATTAGGGCTAGGTTTAGGGATAGGGTTAGGGTGTGATTTAGGGTAAGTTTTAGGGTTAGGGTAAGTGTTATGTTTAGGGGTAGGGTTATAGTTAAGTTAGGGTAAGGATTAGTGTTTGAGCTAGGGTTAGGGCTAGGGTGAGGGTTAGGTTTAGGTTTGGGGTAGGGATAAAATTAAGGCTACGTTTAGGGCTAGGATAAGGGCTAGGGTTTGTGTTAGGGTTAGGGCTAGGATTATGGCTAGGGTTAATATCACGTCTAGGGTTAAGGTTAGGAATAGTTTTAGGGTTAGTTTTATGGCTAGGTCTATTGTAAGGTTTAGATAGGGTAAGAGTCAGGTTTATAGCTAGGGGAATTATAAGGGTCACGGTTAGTATTAGGGTTTGGTTTACTTTTGAGGTTAGAGTTAGGGCTCAAATTAGAATTTGGGTTAGGGTTAGTGTAATAATTGGATTAGGTTTAGGTTTCAGGTTAGGTTAGGCTAATTGATAGGTTTATGGAAAGTGATAGGGTTAGGGTTAAGCCTAGGGTTAGATTTATGGTAAGGGTTATGTTTAGGGTAATGAGTACAGTTAGAGTTAAGGTTAGGGCTAGGGATATGGTTAAAATTAGGTCTTGTGTTAGGGTTAAGGTGAGGGTTAGACCTAGGATTAGGTTTAGGGTTTTAGCATAAGGGTTAGGTTCTGAGCTATGGTTAGGGCTAGGCTGAGAGTTAGGTTTAGAATTAGGTCTAGGGATAGGATTATGTTAAATGTTGGGTTACGGTTGGTGTTAGGGTTAGACCTAGGTTTAGTGTTGGGGTCAGAATAAGGATCAGGGTTAGGGTTAGGGTTTGGGATAGTGTTAGAGCTAAAATAAAGGCTAGGGTTAGGACTATTAATAGGGTTAGGGTTTTTGTTAGTCTAAAGACTAGAGATAGGTCTAGGGTTACTCTTCGGTTTAGGATTTCACTTAGGGTAAAGGATTGATTTAGATCTAGAGTTAGGGCTATGGTGAGGGTTAGAGTTAGAGTTAAAGCTAGGTTTAGGACTCAGTTTTGGGCTACTTTTGTGTTAGGGTTAAGGCTAGGATTAGGGCAACGGCTAATATAAGAACTAGGGTTACCTTTAGGGTTAGTTTTGGGTTAGGGTTAGGGGTAGTTTGAGTGCTAGTGTTAGGTTTAAGGTTAAGTTGATATTTATAGCTACTGTTCTTGTTAGGATAGGAGTCAGGGTCAGGGTTAGTTTTAGGGTTAGTGTTAAGAGTTGAATTCAGGCTATTGTTAATGTTAGTGTTCTGTTTGAGTTTAGGACAGTGTTTAGATCTAGGGTGAGTGTTAGAATATGAGTTAGTGTCAGGGTTAGTTTTAAGGTGAGGCTTGGGACTCGAATTAGGGCTAGGTTTAGGTCTAGGTGAAGTGTTAGTGTTTGGTTTAAGTTAAGGTTTAGGGTTAGGGCTATTGCTCGGTTTTGGTTTACTGGTAGGATTGGGTTAGGGCTAGTTTTACTATTATCATTAGCGTTAGGGCTAGTGTTAGTGTTAGGCTTAGGCTTAGGTTTAACGTTAGATTTAGATATGATTAGGGCTTGGACTAACTTTCTGGCAACTGTTAGGGCTAGTGTTAGGTTTGTGGTAGCAGATAGGGATAGAACTAGCACTATGGCTAGGGCAAGAGTTAGAGTTAGTCTTAGGGCTAGAGTTAGGATAGGGTTAGAGATAGAGCTAAATTGGGGCTAGGATTAGGGTAGGTTTTGTGTTTAGCTCAAGCCAGTGGTTAGGGTTAGGTTTAAATTCAGGGTAAGGGATGACATTATAGGTAGGTTTAGAGGTAGGGTGAGGGTTAGAATTAGGGTTAGGTGTAGGGCTAGATGCCTAGCTCTCGAATTAGAGCTCAGGTTATGGCTAGTTATGGGTTAGGGTTTGGTTTAGGTTAAGATTTAGGGTTAGAACAATGGCTAGGTTTCATTTTAGGGCTAGAGCTTGGATTGGAGCTAGTATTAGGATTAGGAATAGTGTTAGAGCTAGTTGTAGAATGAGGTTTAGGCTTAAGATTAGGGTTAGATTTAGGGTTATGATTAGATCTAGGGTTAGGGCTAAGGCCAGCGTTAGGGCTCAGGTTAGGTCTATTGTGAGGGTTAGGGTAACGAATAGGGTTATAAATAGAAATAGGGCTAGGGTGTGATTTAGAGTTAGTCTTAGGGCTAGGGTTAGGGATAGTGTTAAGGATAGGGTTCAAATAGGGCTAGGATTAGTGCTATGATTAGTGTTAGGGTTAGGCCTATG
Source organism: Marmota flaviventris (assembly GCF_047511675.1). Classification (NCBI taxonomy): domain Eukaryota; kingdom Metazoa; phylum Chordata; class Mammalia; order Rodentia; family Sciuridae; genus Marmota; species Marmota flaviventris. The sequence goes on from NC_092508.1 coordinate 113,370,058, forward strand.
GTTAGGGCTAGGGTTAGGGTTAGTTTTAGGGGAAGGGATGGGGTTATATAGCTAGGTTCAGTGCTAGGGTGAGGGTTATATTTAGGGATAGGGATAGGGATAGGGTGAGGGTTCGGGTTAGGATTAAGTAAGTTTAGGGCTAGGATGAGGGCTAGGGTTTGTGTTAGGGTTAGGGCTAGGATTAGGGTTAGGAATAATGTCAGGTCTAGGGTTATGGTTAGGGATAGTGATAGGGATAATTTTATGGCTAGGTCTAGTGTAAGGGTTAGGTTTAGTGTAGGGCTCAGGTATAGAGCTAGGTTATTATTAGGGTCAGAGTATGAGTTAGGGTTTGGTTTGGGTTAAGGTGTAAGGTTAAGGCTCAAAATAGCATTAGGATTAGGGTTGGGGTTAGCATAATGGATAGACTTAGGTTTACAGTTCAGGTTAGTTTTAGAGTAATATATAGGGTTAGTGTTAGGGATAGGGTTAGGGTTAGGCCGAGCGTTAGCATTTGGTATAAGCTAACCAAATGAATAGGTTTAGTGTTAGTGTTAGGGCTTAGGTAAAGGTTAGGATTAGGGCTAGGATTTGGGTTACTCCTAGGGTTAGTGATAGGGTTCGGTTTAGGGTAAGTGTTAGGGGTTGAGCTAGGTTTTAGGGCTAGGGCAAGGGTTAGGGTTAGAATCAGGGCTACGATTAGGGCTACAGTTAGGGGTAGGGTTAGGGTTAGGGCTAGGGTTAGCATTAGGGTTAGGGTTCTGTTTAAGATAATGGATAAAATTAGAGCTAGTATTTGGGCTGTGGTTACACTTAGGATTAGGGATAGAGTTAGGGTTAGGTTTAGAGTAAGGGTTAGAATTTGAGTTAGGGTTAGGGCTAGGGCAAGCATTATGTTTAGTGTTTGTGCTAGGGTTAGGGTTAATGTTATGCTTAGTTCTAGGATTAGGGCTTTTATTAGGGCTAGGTTTTTTGTGAGGCTTATTGCTAGTGTTAGGGCTATGGGAAATGTAAGAGCTAGGATTATGTTTATGGCTAGTTTTTTTTTGGGGGGGGTTAGGGTTATAGATATGTCTAGTGTTAGGTTTAAGTTTTGAGAAAGGATAAGGATTAGAGATAGGATTTGTGTTATGGTAAGCATCAGCGTTCGGGTTTATTGTTAGGGCTAGAATTAGAACTAGCGTTAGGTCTAGCACTAGGGTTAGTCTTCATATTAGGTTAATGGTTATTTTAGGGCTAGGGCTAGGTTTTTATTTAGGACTAGGGCTAGAGTTATGGCTATATTTAGGATTAAGTTTGGGTCTAGTGCTAGTGTTATGGTTAGGTTTAGGTATAGGTTTACTGGTAGGTCTAGTGTTAGGGTTCGGTTTAGTGTTTAGGTCAGGCTTTGTACTAGGGTTAGTGATAGGGTTAGATTAAGGTAATGGTTAGGCTTAGGCTTCGGGTTAGGTTAGAGATAGAATGAGGGCTAGGATTAGGACAAGTAATATAGTTAGTGTTTTGGGTAAGCTAAGGATTATGTTAAAACTAGGGTAGCATTGGGGTGTGAGTTTGGCTTAGGGTAAGGAATAGGTTTAGAGCTAGGGTTTGGATTAGTGTTAGGGTTAGGTTTAGGGTTCGGGTTAAAGCTAGGGTTGAGGCTCAGATTAGCACTAGGTTTTGTGTTAGGATTAGGGCTATGGCTAGGATTAGGACTAAAGTTACGGCTAGTGTTAGAATTAGGGAATAGATAAGGATGGTACTAGAAATAGGTCTAGGGCTAGAGTTAGTGTTAGTCTTAGGGCTAGGGATAGAGTTAGTGTTACAGTTAGCAATAAATTAGGGCTAGGATTTGAGATATGGTTAGTGTTAGGATTAGGCCTAGGGTTAGGGCTAGGGTTAGTGTTAGTGGTAGTGTTAGGGTTAGGATTAGGGATGGGGAAAGGATGTGGTTATATCTAGGTTCAGAACTAGGGCGAGTGTTGAAATTAGGGTTTGGGATAGGGTTAGTGTTCGGGTTAGGATTAAGGCTAGGTTTATGATTAGGATGAGGGCACAGTTTTGTGTTAGGTTTAAGGCAAGAGTAAGGTAGAGTGCTAATGTCAGGTCTAGGGTTACATTTAGGGATACTGTTAGGGTTAGTTTTATGTCTAGGTCTTATTTGAAGGTTATGTTTAGGGTAAGGGTCAGTTTAGAGCTAGGTGTGTTATTAGAGTCAGGGTCTTGCTCAGATTTTGGGTTAGGTTTTGGTTCATTTTTAGGGCTCGAATTAGCATTAGGGTTAGGTTTAGAGTTAGGATTAGAGTAATTGATAGTGTTATGTTTAGTGTTCATTTTAGGTTTAGGTAAGGATAAGGTTAATATTAACGAAAGTTTTGGGGTTAGGCATAAATGAATTGGGTTAGATTTAGGTTTAGGACTAGGGTTAGTGTTTGGTTTAGCGTTAACTGTTAGAGTTTTGCTGCAGTCTGGCTGGGCACAAAATCACGAGCCACTCACAGCCTTGTAGATTCAAATAGCAATTCTTAATTTCCGAACTCACACCGGCACTCTACAAACAGGTTCTGGGGGAATTCACGTTTTGGGCCAAATTCACGTTCTGGGCAAAATCCCAAATACTCTCTGAATCCCAGGAGAACTCAATGAGCAGGTGCACCTAAAGCAGCAGGATACACCCTATTCCCAGCAGGGTACACCTTAAACCTGGAACAGCCCTAAACCTGGATTGTCCTAAACCAGGAATGCCCTAAACCCTGATCCGTCCTTGAGCAAGGTCACCTTACATGCAATTTCACTGCAAATGACCTGGGTCATGCCATGCGTCATACCTATTTGGCAATGACCCTCAGCAGATTTGTGCTAGGATTAGGACTATGACAAATGTTAGGTTTATGGTTAGGTCTAGGCTTAAGTTTACAGTTATGGTTAGAGTAGGTTTAGGGTTAGGGCTAGTTTTATCATGATGTTTATAATTGTGGTTATGGTAATGGGTGTGGTTAGAGATATGTTTAGAGCTATGTTTGGGTTAGGGTTATGTTTAGGGTAATGGATAGGTTTAGGTATAGGATTATGGTTAGTATTAGGGTTAGGGATAGTTTTAGGTCTAGGGTTAGTGTTAGGGTTAGGTTTAGGTTAAGTGTTAGGGTTTGAGCTATTGTTAGGGCTAAGTTGATGGTTAGGGTTGGTGTCAGGTCTAGGTTTAGGATTAGGGTTAAGTTTAAGTCTAGGGTTATCATTAGGGTTACTGTTATGTTTAGGGTAATGGATAGGGTTAGAGCTAGAGTTAGGGCTAGGATTATGGTTAGGATTAATTCTATTGTTAGGTTTAGGTTTAGGGCCAGATTTAGGGTTAGGGTTAGATTTTAGGTAATGGTTAGGGCTAAGGTTAGGTTTAAAACGAGGTGTAGGGCTCAGTTTAGGGATAGATTTTGTGTTAGGTTAAGGCTATGGCTAATGTAAGAACTAGAGTTATGATTAGGGCTACTTTTAGTGTTACAGTTAGGGCTAGTACTAGTTTTAGGTTTACATACACTTTTAGGGTGATGTTAGAGATAGGGTTAGTTTGATGTCAGAGTCAGGCTCAAGGTTAGTTTTAGGGTTAGGTTAGGACTGGAATTAGGGCTAAGTTTAGGGCTAGGTGTAGGGTTAGGTTTTGGTTTAGATTAAGTGTTAGGGTTAGGGCTATGGCTCAGCTTTGTTTTAGGGCTTGAACTAGATTAGGGCTAGTTGTAAGATTAGTGTTACAGTTAGAGCTAGTATAAGTGTGAGGTTTAGGCTTAAGGTTATGGTTGGACTTAGAGTTATGGTTAGTTCTAGGGTTAGGGCTAGGGCTAATGTTAGGGCTAAGGTTAGGGCAAGTGTTAGGGTTATGGTAAGGGATAGGATTAGATATAGGAATAGGGTTAGGGCAAGAGTTAGAGTTAGTCTTAGTGGTAGTGGTAGGATTAGGGTTAAATTAGGTCTAGGATCAAGTCTAGGATTAGTTTAAGGGTTAAGTCTAGAGTTAGAGTTAGGGTTAGATTTGGGGAAAGGGTTGGGGTTATAGCAAGGTTCAGAACTAGGGTGAGTGATAAAATTAGGGATAGAGCTAGAGTTCTGTTTCGGGTTAGGATCAAGGCTAGGTTTAGGGCTAGGATGAGGGCTAGCTTTTGTGTTAGGGTTACGGCAAGAATTAGGGCTAGGGCTAAATCAAGTCTAGGGTTATGGTTAGGGATAGTTTTGGGGTAAGATTTATGGCTACATCTAGTTTCAGAGTTAGGTTTATGGTGAGGTTCAAGTTGAGAGCTAGGGGATATTCAGAGTCAGGTTTTGGGTTTGTGTTAGGTTGAGGTTTAGGGTTATGGCTCAAATTAGCATTAGGTTTGAGTTAGGGCTAGGGCAATGGATAAGGTTAGGTTTAGGGTTCAGGTTTGGTTTAGGGCTCAGGTTAGATTTAGGGTAATGGACAGGGTTAGGGTAAGTCCTAGGGTTAGCATTAGGTTTATTTAGGGTTAAAGCTAGGGTAGGGCTTGGGTTGGGGCTAGGTTTTGCTATAGGTTAGGGCTATGGCAAATGTAAGAACTTAGCTATAATAGGGCTAGTTTTAGGGTTAATGTTAGAGCTAAGTATAGTTTTAGGTTTAGGTTTAGTGTTAGAGTGATGTTTAGAGCTAGGGTTTGTGTTGGTGTCAGAGTCAGTGTTCAGATTAGGGTTATGTTTAATGTGAAAGCAGTATTAGGACTAGGGTTAAGATTAGGGGAAAGGTTAGTTTTCAGCTTTAAGCTAAGGGTTATTATTAGGGCTAGGGCTAGGTTTTTCTTTAGGTCTAGGCACAGAGTTACAGATAGATTAGGATTAGGTTTAGGTCTAGGGCTAGTGTTAGAGTTTTGTTTAGGTATAAGTTTACCATCAAGTCTAGTACTAGTGTTCAGTTTAGGGTTAGGTTCAGGTTTAGACCTATGATTACTGTTAGGGTCAGAATAAGGGTTAGACTTAGCATTAGGGTTTGGTTTGTGGTAGAGCTAGAATGAGGACTAGTTTTAGTGTATGGGTTAGATTAAAGATTAGGTCTAACCTAATCCTAATCCTAATTCATAACCTTACCCAAACCCTAACCCTATGGGTTATTTTAAGGATTAGGATTAGGATTACAATTAGGATTAGCATTGGGTTTAGGGTTTGGCATAGGGTAAGAGATAGGGTTAGAGCTAGGATTAGGACTAGGGTTGGGGTTAAAGCTAGGTTCATGTCTCGTATTAGGGCTAGTTTCTGTGTTAGAATTATGGCTAAGTTTAGAGCAATGACTAATGGAAGAACTATGGTTTTAGGGTTAGTTTTTGGTTGATGGTTAGGGGTTAAACCTCTAGTGTTAGGATCAGGTTTAAGGTTAGGGTGAAACTTAGAGCTGTGTTAGTGTTAGGTTAATAGTAAGGGTCAGGTTTACTTTTAGGGTTAGGGTTAGGACTCGAATTAAGGCTAGGGTTACTGTAAGGGTTTGTTTTAGGGTTAGGGTGGTGTTTAGAGCTAGGGTGAGTGTCAGGATGTGAGTCAGAGTTAGGGTTAGTATCAAGGTTAAGATTAGGACTCTAATTAGGGCTAGGATTAGGTCTAGGTGTAGTGTTAAGGTTTGGTTTATGTTAAGGTTTAGGGTTAGCAGTATTGCTCGGGTTTGTTTTACTGTAAGGGTTAGGGTTAGTACTATATTTATGATTAGCATTAGGGCTAGGGCTAGTGTTAATGTTAGGCTTAGGCTTAGAGTTAGCTTTAGAGTTAGGGTTAGATCTAGGTTTAAGAATAGGAATAAAGATTAGGCAGTGGTTATTGCTAGGTTAGGGCTAGGGTTAGGGCTAGAGTTAGGATTATGGTAATGTATAGGCTTAGAAGTAAGTATAGGGCTAGTGTGAGAGTTAGAGTTAGTCTTAGGGATAGGGTAAAATTAGGGCTCGAATTAGGGCTAGGGTTAGTTTTCACCTTAGGCCTAGTGTTAGGGTTAGGGTTAGGGTTAAGTGTAGGGTAAGGAATGGCATTATAGCTAGGTTTTGAGATAGGGTTAGAGTTAGAATTAGGGTTAGGGCTATGATTAGGGTTAGGGTTATGATTAAGGCTAGGTTTGGGGCTAGGATGAGGGCTATGGTTTATTTTAGTGTTATGGCTAGGATTAGGGCTGGGGCTAATATCAGATCTAGGGTTATGTTTAAAAATAGTTTTACAGTTAGGTTTATGGCTACATGTGATATAAGTGTTAGGTTTAGAGTTAGGGTCAGGTTTAGAGCTAGGTGTATTATTAGAGTCATGTTCTGGGTTAGAAATTTGAGATAGTTTAAGGTTTAAAGTTAGGACTTGAATTATCTTTATGGTTCATGTTAGTGTAATTGTAGGGTGAGATTTAGGGTTTAGGTTTGGTTTAGAATAATGCATATGTTTAGGATTAGGGATAGGGTTATGTTTAGGACTAGGGTTATGGTTAAGGCAATGGATAGGGTTAGAGATAGGGTTAGGGATAGGGTTATGATTTTGATTAGGGCTTGGTTTAGGATTAGGTTTAGGGTTAAAACTCGGGTTAGGGCTTGGTTTTGGGCTAGGTTTGGGGTTAACAGTGCTAGGGTTAGGGGTATGGCTAATGTAAGTACCAGGTTACAATTAGGGTTAAATTTAGGGTTAGGGTTAGTGGTAGGTCTAGTTTAGGTTTAGGGTTAGGGTTAGGGTGATGTTTAGACTAGGGTTAGTATTGTGGTCAGTGTCAGGGTCACTGTTAATTCTAGTTTTCAGCTTAGAACTAGAATTAGCACTAAGTTTAAGGTTAGGGTTAAGGGTTCGCTTAGGTTAAGGGTGAGGTTTAGGGCTATGGCTTGGTTTTATTTTAGGGCTAGTGTTAGATTTAGAGTTAGGGTTAGGCTTAGGATTAGGTTTTGATTTAGAGTTAAAATTAAATCTGGGTTAGGGCTAGAGCTAATGATAGGGCTAGGATTAGGGCTAGGATTAGGGTTATGTTATAGAATAGGGTTCGAACTAGGGATTGGGCTAGGGTGGGAGTTAGATTTAGTCTTAAGGCTAGGGTTAGGGCTAGGGTTCGGAATAGGACTAAATTAGGGCTAAGATTATGGCTAGGGTTAATTTTGGTGTTAGGCCTAAAGTTAGGTTTAGGTTTAGGATTATTGCTTGGTTTAGGGCTAGGATAAGGGCTGGGGTTTGTGTTAGATTTAGGACTAGGATTAGAGCTATGGCTAATGTCAGGTCTAAGGTTAGGGTTGGGGATAGTTTTAGGATCAGGATAATGGCTAGGTCTAGTGTAAGGGTTAGGTTTAATGTGAATTCAGCCTTAGAGCTAGGAGACTTATTAGGGTCATGGTCATTGTTAGAGTTTGCTTGAGGTTAGGGTCTATGGTTAGGGCTTGAGTTAGCACTAGTGTGTGGGTTAGGTACTGATAGGGTTTTGTTTAGTGTTTACATTATGTTTAGGGTAATTGATAGGGTTAGGGTTAGTGATAGGCTTAAGTTTAGGCCTAGGGTTCGCATTAGGGTAAGGGTTATGGTTAGTATAATGGATGGAATTAGAGCTAAGTTTGGGGCTAGGTTTCTGGTTAGGAATAGGTCTTGAATTAGCGTTAGGGTTAGGGTTAAAACTAGGGTTAGGCTTAGGTTTGTGTTTAGCAAAAGGATTAGGTTTTGAGCTAGGGTTAGGTTTATGGTGAGGGTTAGGTTTAGGGTTACTTCTAGGGATAAGATTATAGTACTCATAGGATTAGGGTTAGGATTAGGGCTAGTGACATCATTAGGGATAGGGTTAGGGTTAGGGTAATGTATAGGTTTAGATGTAGATTTAGGGCTATGTTTAAAGTTAGACTGAGGTTTAGGCTTAGAGTTAGGGCTATGGTTATGTTTAGGTTTATAGTAAGGGTTAGGGTTTGAGCTAGGGTTAGGTCTATGTATGGCAAGTGTGAGATTTAAGGTTAGGTCTAGGGTTAGTTTTCCAGTTAGATTTAGGTTTAGCATTAAGCCTAGAATTATCAATAAGTTTAGGTTAGTTTTAGAGTAATTGGTCAGTTTAGAGCTAGGTTTAAGGCTAAGGTTCAGGTTAGGTTTAGGGTAGTGTTAGGGTTAGATTGAGGGATAGGTGTAGGTTTATATTTAGAATAATGTTTAGGCTTTGAGCTAGGATTAGGACTAAGGCGAGAGTAAGGTTAGGGTTAGGGCTAGGGTTAGAATTAGGGTTATGCTTAAGGCTTGATTTAGGCTTAGGTTTAGCTGTAGGTTTTGTGATAGGTTTAGGGCTAGGGTTAGGGCTATGGGTAATGTTAGAGCTAGGGTTATGTTGAGGGCTAGTTGTAGGGTTAGGGTTATGGCTAGGTCTAGTGTTATGTTTAGATTTTCGGTAGGGTCAGATTTAGAGACAGGTTTACTCTAAAGGCAGAGTCGGTGTTTGGGTTAGAGTTAGTGTTAGGGTTACAGCCAGAATTAGGACTATGTTAAGTATAGGGTTAGATTAGTGTTATTGTTAGGGTTACGGCTAGGTTTATATTTAGGTCTAGGGGAAGAGTTAAGGCTAGATTTAGGATTTGCTTTAGGTCTAGGGCTAGTGTTAGGGTTTGTTCTAGGGTTAGGGTCTGCTTTAGACCTAGGGTTAGGGTCAGAATAAGGGTGAGGGTTAGCGTTAGAGTTTGGGATAGGTTTAGAGCTCGAATGATGGCTAGGGTTAAGACTATTAATAGGGTTAGAGTTTTGGTTAACCTAAGAATTAGAGATCGGTCTAGGGTTACCATTAGTGTTAGGTTTTTTCTTAGGTTAAGGGATACCCTTAGAGCTAGGGTTAATTCTAGAGTTAGGTTACGGTTAGGGTTAAATATAAATATATTTTGAGCTCGGATTATGGCTAGTTTTTGTATTAGGATTAGGGTTAGATTTTTGCCTTGGCTAATATAAGAGCCAGGGTTACAATTAGGTTTAGTTTTAGGGTTAGAGTTAGGGGTAGGTCTAGTGTTAGGTTTAGGTTTAAGTTTAGGTTAATATTTAGAGCTAGGGTTATTGTTAGGATATGAGAAAGCATCAAGATTAGTTTTAGGGTTAGAATTAGCACTCAAATAAGGGCTAGGATTACTGTTCGGTTTAAGGTGAGGGCTGTGTTTAGAGCTAGGGTGACTGTTAGGATATCAGTCAGTTCAGGGTTTGCTTTAAGTTTAGGGTTATGACTTGAATTAGGGCTAGGGTTACTTTTAGGTGTTGGTTTAAGTTTAGGGTTGCCTTTAGAGATAGGGTCAGTTTTAGAATATGAGTCAGGGTCAGGGTAAGTTTTAAGGTTAGGTTTAGGACTCGAATTAGGCTAGGATTTCGTCTAGGTGTACTGTTAGGTTTTGGTTTAAGTTAATTTTTAGTGGTAGGGCTGTTGCTCAGTTTTGTTTTAAGTCCTAGGTTTAGGGTTTGTGCTAGTTATAAGATTAGCATTAGGTTTAGGGCTAGTATTAGTGTTAGGCTTAGGTTTGTGTTAGGGTTAGATTTGGATTTAGCATTAGATCTAGGATTAGGGCTAGGTCTAACTATAGGGCAAGGGTCAGGGCTAGGGTTATGGTTACTGTAACAGATAGGGTTAGAACTAGGGCTAGGACTAGGGTGAGAGTTAGAGTTAATCTTAGGCCTAGGGTTTTGGTTAGTTTTAGGGATAGGGCTAAGTTAGGGCTAGGATTAGGGTTAGGGGTTGTGATCAGCTTATGCCTAGTGTTAGGGCTAGGGTTATAGTTAATTTTAGGGTATGGTGTGTTGTTATAGCTATGATTAGAGGTAGGGTGAGGGTTAGAATTTGGTTTAGGAATAGGATTAGGGTTAGGGTTATGATTAAGACTAAGATTAGGGCTAGGATCATGCATAGGGTTACTTGTAGGGTTAGGTCTAGAATTAGGACTATGGTTTATGTCAGCCTAGTGTTACAGTTTGGGGTAGATTTAGGGTTAGGTTTGTGTCTAGGTCTAGTGTAAGTTTTATTTTTATGGTAAGGGTCAGGTTTAGAGCTAGGTGTATTTTTAGGGTCAGGATCAGGTTTAGGGTTTGTTTTAGGTTAAGATTTAGGGATAGTGCTAAAATGAGCATTAGGGTTAGGGTTAGGGTTAGGGCAATTGATTGTGTTAGTTTTAGGTTTCAGGGAAGGTTTAGGGCAATGGAGAGCTTTAGGGTTAGCAAAAGGGTTAGGGTTATGCCTAGGGTTAGCATTAGGATTAGGGTTATCATAAGGATGATACATCGGGTTAGAGCTATGGTTAAGGCTACGGTTAGGTTATGATTAGGGCTATAGTTAGGTTACGTTTTGAATTAGGACTAGTAACCATAGCTTAGGGTAGGGTTAGTTTTTGATTTAGGGTAAAGGTTACGTTTTGTGATAGGATTAGGTCTAGGACAAGGGTTAGTCTTTGAGGTAGGGTTAGGACTAAGGTGCGGGTTAGGGTTAGGGTTAGGACTGGGGTTAAGGTTAGGGTGAGGGTTATGCTTAGGGTAGGTTTAGGCCTCGATTAGGGTTAAAGTTATTTTAGTTTTGTGTTAGATTTAGGCCTAGGGTTAGTGCTATGTGTAATGTAAGATCTAGGGTTGTGATTGGAGCTAGTTTAAGGGTTAGGCTTAACCCTAGGTCTAGTGTTACGTTTAGGTTTGGGTTAGGGTCAGGTTTATAGCTAGGTTTAAAGTTAGTGTCAGGGCCAGTGTTCAGTTTAAAGTTAGGGTTAGGGTGAAAGCCAGAATAGGACTAGGGTTAGGTCTAGTGGTAGGTTTAGTGTTTGGTTTAGAATAAGGGCTATTGTTAGGGCTAGGACTATGTTTTTGTTTAGGTCAAGGGCTAGAGTACTAGCTAAATTTAGGATTAGGTTTAGGTATGTAGCTAGTGTTAGGGTTAGGATTAGGTATAAGTTTAATGGTAGGGCTAGTTTCAGGTTTCGGTTTCATTTTATGGTCAAATTTAGACCTATAATTAGTGTTAGGGTCAGAATAAGGGTGAAGGTTAGGGTGAGGTTTTAGGTTAGGGTTAGATCTAGAATTTGGCTAGTGTTAGGACTAGTAATAGGGTTATTGTTTGGGTTTGGCTAAGAATTAGGATTAGGACTATAGTTAGCATTATGAATAGGGTTTGTTTTGGGGTAATGGATAGGATTAGAGCTAGGGTTAGGGCTAGGATTAGGGTTTAGCTAGTGTTAGGTTTAGGGCTAGTTTTAGGTTTAGGGTTAGGGTTAAATCTAGTCTTAGCGCATGGATTAGTGCTATTTTTATGTTAGAGTTAGTGCTAGGTTTTGGCTAAGGCCAATGTAAGAACTAGGGTTATGATTACTATTAGTTTTAGGGTTATGGTTATGGCTAGGTCTAGTGTTAGCATTAGTTTTAGGGTTAGTGTGATATTTAGAGCTAGGCTTTGTGTTTGGATATGAGTCAGAGTGAGGGTTAGTTTTAGGCCTAGACTCAAATTAGAGCTTGGTTGTGGCTAGTTATGGGGTTAGGGTTTGGTTTAGTTTAAGATTTAGGGTTAGAACAATGGCTAGGTTTAGGAGTAGGGTTAAGGTTAGGGTTCAAATAGGGCTTGGTTTAGCGCTATGATTAGTGTTAGGGTTAGGCGTATGGTTAGGGCTAAGGTTAGGGTTAGTTTTAGGGGAAAGGTTGGGGTTATATAGCTAGGTTCAGTGTTAGGACAAGGTTTATATTTAGGGATAGGGATAGGTGAGGGTTTCATTTAGGATTAAGTCTAGGTTTAGGGCTAGGATTAGGTCTAGGTTTTGTGTTAGGGTTAGGTCTAGAATAAGGGCTAGTGCTAATATCAGGTCTAGGGTTATGGTTAGGGATAGATTTAGGGATATGTTTATGGCTAGGTCTGGTGTAAGGATTAGGTTTAGCATAGGGGTCAGGTATAGAGCTAGGTTATTATTACGGTCAGAGTATGGGTTAAGGATTGGTTTGGGTTAAGGTTTAAGGTTAGGGCTCAAATTAGCATTAGGGTTAGGGTTAGGGTTAGATTAATGGATAAAATTAGGTTTACACTTTAGGTTAGGTTTAGAGTAATATATAGGGTGAGTGTTAGGCATAGGATTCGGGTTAGGCCTAGAGTAAATATTTGGTTTAGGCTTATATTTAGAGTAATAAGTATGTTTAGTGCTAGTGTTAGGGCTTAGGTTAAAGTTAGGATTAGGGCTAGGGTTTGGGTTCCAACTTGGGCTAGTGTTAGGGTTAGTTTTAGTGTAAGTGTTAGGGTTTGAGCTAGGGTTAGGTCTAGGGCGAGGTTTATGTTTAGAGTCAGGGCTACAGTTAGGGTTAGGGCTAGGTTTAGCATTTGGTTTATGGTTATGTCTAAGGTAATGGATAAAGTTAGAGCTAGAATTTGGGCTATGGTTTCAGTTAGGATGAGGGATAGGGTTAGAGTTAGGGTTAGAGCTAGGGTTATGTTTAGAGTAAGGGTTAGAGTTTGAGCTAGGGTTTGATCTAGGGCAAGCATTAGGCTTAGGGTTTGTGCTAGGGTTAAGGTTATGCTTAGGTCTAGGTTTAGGGCTTGTATAAGGGCTAGGTTTTGTATGAGGTTTATGGCTAGTGCTATGTCTATGGATAATGTAAGACCTAGGGTTATGGTTATGGCTAGGTTTTTTTTTTTTTTTTTTTTTTTTTTTTTGTATTAGTGTTATACATATGTCCAGTGTTAGTTTTAATTTTTCGGTTAGGATAAGGTTTAGAACTAGGGTTTGTGTTAGTGTAAGCATCAGGGTTTGGCTTAGGTTTCAGGTTAAGGTTAGAGACAGAATTAGGGATAGGTTTGGGACTAGTAATTGAGTTAGGGCTTGGGGTAAGCTAAGTGTTAGGTTTAGAACTAGGGTAGCATTAGGGTGAGAGTTTGGCTTAGGGTAAGGAATATGTTTAGAGCTAGGGTTTGGATTAGTGTTAGGATTAGGGTTAGGGTTAGTGTTAAAGGTAGAATTGAGCATCAGATTAGCACTAGGTTTTGTGTTAGGGTTAGGGCTCTTTCTAATACAAGAACTAGCTTTACAGTTAGAGGGAGTTTTAAGTTTAGGATTAGGGTAGGTCTAGTGTTTGGTTTAGGTTTAGGGTTAGGGTGATGTTTAGAGGTAGGGTTAGTTTTAGGGTCAGAGTCAGGGTCAGTATTAGTTGTAGGGATAGGGTTAGGACTAGATGCAGCATTGGGATTTGGTATAGGTTAAGGGTTAGGATTAGGGCTATAGCTTAGTTTTGTTTGTGGGCTATGGCGAGGGTTAGGGCTAGTTTTCTAATTTGGATTAGGTTTAGGGCTAGTGTTAGGGTGAGGTTTAGGTTTATAATTAAAGTAGATTTAGAGTTTGGGTTAGTTCTAAGTTTAGGACTATGGCTGGGTTTAGGGCTAAGGTTAGGGCTTGTGTTAGGGTTAGGCAATAGATAAGGTTAGTACTAGAAATACATCTTGGGCTACAATTAGAGTTATTCTTAGGGCTAAGTTTAGAGTTATGGTTACAGTTAGCAATAAATTAGGGCTAGGTTTAGTGTTAGAGATAGTGTTAGGGTTAGGGATAGTGATGGGGAAAGGATGTGGTTATACCTAGGTTCAGAAATAGGGTGAGGGTTGAAATTAGGGTTTGGGTTAGGGTTAGGGTTCGGATTAGGGTTAAAGCTAGGTTTAAGGCTAGGATGAGGGCTCTGCTTTGTGTTAGGTTTAAGGCCAGAATTAGGTAGAGTTCTATTATCAGGTCTAAGGATACGGTTAGGGATCCTTTTAGTGTTAGTTTTATGGCTAGGTCTAGTTTAAGGGTTATGTTTCGGGTAAGGATCAGGTTTAGAGCTAGGTGTGTTATTAGAGGCAGTGTCTTGTTCAGAGTTTGAGTTAAGTTTTCCATTAGTTTTAGGTCTCAAATTAGCAATAGGGTTAGTGTTAGGGTTTGAGTAATTAATAGGGTTAGGTTTAATGTTCAGGTTGGTTTTAGGTAAGAATAAGGTTAGTGTTAGTGATAGGTTTAGGGTTAAGCCTAAATGGATAGTGTTAGATTTATGTTTGGGACTAGGGTTAGTGTTAGGTTTAGCGTTACTGTTAGGATTCGAGCTAGGATTAGGACTACTGCAAGGGTTAGTTTTTTGGTTGGTTCTAGGGTTAGGTTTACAGTTAGGGTTAGTGTAGGTTTAGAGTTAGTACAAGGGTTAAGTTTACAGTTAGGGTTAGAATAGCTTTAGGTTTAGGGTAGTGTTATCATGACATTTATAGTTAGGGTTAGGGTAATGGGTAGGGTTAGAAATATATTTAGAGCTATGTTTGGGTTAGGCTTATGTTTAGGGTAATGGATAGGTTAGGACTAGGGTTTTAGTTAGGATAAGGTCTAGTTTTAGGGTTAGGGTTAGGTCTAGGGTTAGTGTTATGGTTAGGTTTAGGGTAAGTGTTAGGGTTTGAGCTATGGTTAGTGTTATCATGACGTTAGGGTTAGTGTCAGGTCTAGGTTTAGGATTAGAGTTAAGTTTGGGGCTAGGTTTAGCACTAGGATTAGGGTTATGTTTAGGGTAATGGATAGAATTAGAGCTAGAGTTAGGGTAAGGATTATGGTTAGGATTAAGTCTAGGGTTAGGTTTAGGGTTAGGGCCATTTTTAGGTTTAGGGTTAGTTTTAGATTAATGATTAAGGTTAGGGTTAGGGTTAGGGTTAAAACGAGGTGGAGGGCTCAGTTTAGGGCTAGGTTTTGGGTTAGGTTAGGGCTAGGATTAGGGCTAAGGCTAATGTAAGATCTAGAGTTATAATTCGGGCTACTTGTAGGGTTACTCTTAGGCCTAGTTCTAGTTTAAGGGTTAGGATTATATTTTGGTGATGTTTGAGCTAGGGTTAGAGTAAGATAAGAGTCAGGCTCAAGGTTAGTTTTTGTGTTAGGTTAGGACTAGAATTAGGGCTGATGTTAGGACTAGGTGTAGGGTTAAGTTTTGGTTTAGGTTAAGCGTTAGGTTTAGGACTATGGCTCGGTTTTTTTGGGGGGGGCTTGAACTAGATTAGGGCTAGTTTTAGGTGTAGTGTTAGTTTTAGGGCTAGTGTTAGTGTGAGATTTAGGCTTAGGGATAAAGTTGGACTTAGAGTTATGGTTAGTTCTAGGGTTAGGGCTAGGGCTAGTGTTGGGGCAAAATTAGGGCAAGTGTTATGGTTATGGTAAGGAACAGGATTAGATCTAGGAATAGGGCTAGGGTCAGAGTTAGAATTAGTCTTAGTGCTAGTGGTAGGGTTAGGGCTAAATTAATGCTAGGATCAGGTCTAGGATTTGTGTAAGGGTTAAGTCTAGATTTAGAGTTAGGGTTATATTTGGGGGAAGGGATGGGGTTATAGCAAGGTTCAGAACTAGGGTGAGGGATAAAATTAGGGATATGGCCAGAGTTAGGGTTTGGGTTAGGATCAAGACTAGTTATAGGTCTAGGATGTGGGCTAGCATTTGTGTTAGGTTGATGGCAAGAATTGGGGCTAGGGCTAATATCAGGTCAATGGGTTATGGTTAGGAATAGTTTTTTTGTAAGATTTATGGCTAGGTTTAGTGTCAGAGTTTGGTTTATGGTGAGGTTCAAATTGAGAGCTAGGGTATTATAATAGAGTCAGGTTTTGGGTTTGTGTTAGGTTGAGGTTTAGTGTTATGGCTCAAATTAGCATTAGGTTTGAGTTAGAGTTAGGATAATGGATAAGGTTAGGTTTAGGGCTCAGATTAGTTTTAGGGTAATGGATAGGTTTAGTGTTGGGCCTAGGGTTTGCATTAGGTTTATGGTTATCTTTAGGGTAATGTATAGGGTTAGAGCTAGGGTTAGGGCTAGGGTTGTGTTTAGGATTATGGCTATATTTAGGGTTAGGTTAAGGCTAGATTTAGTTTTAGAATATGGGTTAGGGTTTGAGCTAGGGTTAGTGCTAAGGATAGGGTTAGGCTTAGGATTAGGTCTAGGATTAGGATTAGGTTTACCATTAGGGTTAAGGGTATGGACAGGTTTAGACGTTGAGATAGGGGGGTTAGGGTTAGGTTTAGATTTTGGACTAGGGTTAGTGTTAAGTTTAGCATAATTGTTAGGGTTTGAGCTAAGTTTAGGACTATGGCAAGGTTTAGGTTTATTCTTAGGTGTAGGGTTAGGTTTACAGTTAGTGTTAGAGTAGGTTTAGGGTTACGGTTAATGTTATCGTGATGTTCATGGTTAGTATCAGGGTAATTGATGGGTTTAGAGCTAAGGCTAAGTCTACTTTTAAGTTTAGGATTAGGGCTAGGGCTAGGGTTAGGTTTAGGGTTGGGCTTATCATTTTCTTATGGTTAGGTTAAGGGTAAGGGTCAGGGATTGAGTAAGTGTTAGGGCTAGGTTGAGGCTTCAGGTTAGAATCAGGACTAGGGATAGAGTAAGGGTTAGTGTTATGGTTAGGGCTAGGTTTAGCATTAGGTTTAGTGTTATGATTAGGGTAATGACTAGAGTTAGAGGTAGAGTTTGGCCTATGTTTATAGTTAGGATTAGGGATAAGATTGGGATTAGGGTTTGGGATAGGTTTATGTTTAGTGTAACGTCTAGGGTTTGAGCTAGCGTTAGTTCTATGGCTAGATCAAGGATTAGGTTCAGCCTTAGGTCTAGGGACAGGATTATGATAGGTTTAGGGTTAGAGTTAAACTTAGGGCTGGGGTTAACAATAGGTTTTGTATAAGGATTAGGGTAATGGATATGGTTAGATGTAGGTTTACATTTAGGTTTATGGTTAGATTTAGTTTTAAGATTAATGTTAAGGCTACGGTTATGTTTAGTTTTATGGTATGGGTTAGTTTTTGAGCTAGGGTTAGGGCCATGGCGAGTGTTACTTTTAGGGTTAGGTCCATTGTTAGTTTTTTGGTTAGGGTTAGGGTTACGTTTAGGGTTAAGTCTAGGGTTATCAATACTGTTAGGTATAGGATTAGGTAAGGTGTAGTTTTTGAGCTAGGTTAAGGACTAGGGTTAAGTTTAGGGTTAGGGCTACGGTTAGGGTTGGTGTTTTGCTTAGGGCTAGGTTTAGGCCTAGAATTCACTCTAGGTTTTGTGTTAGTTTACAGCATAGAGTTAGAGCTATGGTTAATGTAAGAGCTAGGATTATGATTAGGGCTAGTTGTAGGGTTACGGTTATGGCTATGTCTAGTGTTAGGTTTAGGTTTTTGGTTAGGGTAAGGTTTAGAGATAGATTTAGTGTTAAAGGCAGGGTCAGTGTTCAATTTAGAGTTAGAGTTCAGGTTAAAGCCAGAATTGGGACTAGGTTTATGTCTAGGGGAGTGTTAGTCTTTGCGTTAAGTTAAGGGTTATTGTTAGGGCTAAGGCTAGGTATTTGTGTAGGTCTAGAGCAAGAATTAAGGCTAGATTTAGGATTAGGTTTAGACCTAGAGCTAGGGATAGGGTCTGGTTTAGGTATAAGTTTACTGGTACGACTAGTGTTATGGTTTGGTCTAGCGTTAGAGTCTGGTGTATACCTAGGTTAGTGTTATGGTCAGAATAAAAGTCAGGGTTATGTTTAAGGTTTGGGATAAGGTTTGAGCTAGAATGAGGGCTAGGGTTAGGACTATTAATATGGCAAGAGTTTTCATTACCCTGAGGATTAGGGATAGGTCTAGTGTTACCATTATTGTTAGAGTTTTTCTTAGGTTTAGGATAGGGTTAAACTTAGTGTTAGCGGTAGGGGTAGGGTTAGGTTTAGGGTTAAAGCTAGGTTTAGGGCTCCAATTAGGGCTAGTTTTTGTGTTAGTGTTAGGGCTAGGGTCAGGGCAACAGCTAAAGTAAGAACCAGGGTTACAATTAGGGTTAGCTTTAGAGTCAGGGTTAGTGGTAGTTGTAGTGTTAGTGTTAGATTTACGGTTAAGGTGATATTTAGAGCTAGAGTTATGTTTAGGATAAGAGTCAGGGTCAGGGTTAGCTTTAGGGTTTGAATTAAGACTTGAATTAGGGCTAGGTTTACTGTTAGGGTTTGGTTTAAGGTTAACATCATTTTTCGAGCTAGGGTGAGTGTTAGGATATGAATCAGGGTCAGTGTTAGTTTTAAGGTTATGGTTAGGACTCAATTAGGGCTAGGATTAGTTCTTACAGTAGTTTCAGGTTTGGTTTAAGTTAAGGTTTAGGGTTAGGTCTATTGCTCGGGTATTTTTTTTTTTTTTTTTTTTTTTTTTTTTTTTTTTTTTTTTTTAGTCTAGGGTTAGGGTTAGTGCTTGTTTTACAATTAGTATTAAGGTTAGGGCTAATGTTAGTTTTAGGCTTAGACTTAGGGTTAGGATTATATTTATAGTTGGGTTTAGATCTATGATTAGGCTAGAATTAATGATTGGGCTAGTGTTAGGGCCAGGGTTAGAGTTATGTTAAGGGATAAGGTTAGATCTAGGGATAGGGCTAGTGTGAGATTTAGAGTTAGTTATAGGGCTAAAATTAGAGTTAGGGATTTGCATAGGGGTAATTAGGGCTAGGATTAGGGCTAGGGTTAGTGTTCAGCTTAGGCCTAGCGATAAGAATAGGGTTAGGTTTAAGTTTAGGATAAAGAATGGTGTTATAGCTAGGTTTAGATGTATGGTGAGGGTTAGAGTTACAGTTAGGGTTCCAGTTGAGTTTAGGGTTATGATTAAGGCAAGGTTTAGGGCTCGGATGAGGGCTAGTGTTTATTTTATATTCATGTCTAGGATTTGTGCTAGGGCTTATATCAGGTCTCAGGTTATGGTTAAAGATAGTTTTAGGGTTAGGCTTATGGCTATGAGTAGTAAAGGGTTAGGATTTGGGTAAGTGTCAGGTTTAGAGCTCGGGGAATTATTAGGAAAAATATTTGCCTTAGGTAAGGATTTAGGTTTATGGCTCAAATTAGCATTAAGGTTAGGGTTAGGGTATAGTTAGGGTTTGTTTTAAGGTTCATGTTTGGTTTATGGTAATTGGTACTGTTAGCGTTAGTGATAGGGTTAGTTTAGAATTAGGGTTAGCATTAGGGTAGGGGTTATGGTTAGGGTAATTTATATGGTAGAGGTTAGATTAGAACTAGAGTTATGGTTAGGAATATGCCTTGAGTTAGTGTTTGAGTTAGTGTTAAATTTGAGTTAGGGTTAGGGGTAGTGTTATGTTTAGCATAAAGGTTAGTTTTTGAGCTAGGGTTATGGCAGGGTTTAGGGTTAGGTCTAGGGATAAGATAATGGTAGGTATTATATTAGGATTAGAGTTAGGGCTAGGGTTATCATTAACATTAAGGTTAGGTTTAAGGTAATGGATAGGGTTAGTTTGGGTTTAGATTTGGTTTAGATTTAGAATTAGTGATAGTTTAAGGATTAGAGCTATGGTTATATTTAGGTTTATGGTTAGGTTTATGGTTTGATCTAGAGTTAGGGCTATGTTGAATGTTAATTTTAGGGTTATGTCTCTGGTTAGTTTTCCAGTTAGGGTTAGGATTAACATAAGTGTTCTGTCCAGGATTGTCAATAAGTTTAGGTTTAGGGTTAGGGTAATGGGTAGGTTAAATCTAGGTTTGGGGCTAGTTTAAATTTAGGATTTGGGCTAGGTTTAGAGTGAGAGGTAGGGATTGGTCTTGGTTTATGTTAAGGTAAAATTTAGGCTTTGACTATCTTAGGACTAACGTGAGGGCTAGGGTTACGTGTAGGGCTAGTGTTAGGTTTAGTGTTATGCTTAAGGCTAGGTTTAGGCCTAAAATTAGCTCTATTTTTAGTGTTAGGTTTAGGCCTAGGGTTAGGCCTATGGGTAATGTAAGATCTAGGGTTATGATTAGGTCTAGTTTCAGGGTTAGGGTTATGGCTGGGTCTAGAATTAGGTTTAGGTGTTGGTTAGTTTTAGGTTTGGAGGTAGGTTTAGTGTTAAAGGCAGGGTCAGTGTTTGGGTTAGAGGTAAAGTTAGGGTTACAGCCAGAATTAGGACTAGGTTTAAGTCTAGGGTTTGAGTTAGTGTTTGGGTGAGGTAAAGGTTTTATTAGGGTAGGGCTAGGATTTGTTTAGGTCTAGAGCTAGAGTTCAGGCTAGATTTGGGATTCGGTTTAGGTCTATAGATAGTGGTAGGGTTAGGTTTAGGCATAAGGTTACAAGTAGGGCAAGTGTTAGGGTTTGGTTTAGGGTTAGGGCCAGGTTTAGCCCTAGGGTATATGTTATGTTCAGAATAAGGGTCAGCGTTGGGGTTAGGATTTGGGATAACATTAGAGCTAGAATGAGATCTAGGGTTAGGGCTATTAACATGGTTAGTATTTGGTTAGCCTAAGGATTAAGGATAGGTCTAGGGTTACCATTAGGTTTAAGGTTTTGCTCAGGGTAAGGTATAGTGTTAGGGCTAGGTTTAGGTTTATGGTTAGGGTTAAAGCTAGGTTTAGGGCTCAGATTAGGACTAGTTTTTATGTGATGTTTAAGGCTAGGGTTAGGGCAATGGCTAATATAAGAACTAGGGTTACAATTATGGTTAGAGGTAGGGATAGGTCAAGTGTTAGGGTTATGTTTAAGATTTGGGTGATGCTTATAGCTAGGTTTAGTGTTAGGATATCAGTCAAGTCAGGGTTAGTTTTAGGGTTAGGTTTAGAACCCAAATTAGGGATAGGGTTACTGTTAGATTTCAGTTTAAGTTTAGGATGGTGTTTAGAGCTAGGATGAGTGTTAGAATATAATTCAGGTTCAGAGTTATTTTTAAGGTTATGATTAGGACTCAAATTAGGGCTAGAGTTAGATTTAGGTGTAGTGCTTGCATTTGTTTTAAGTTAAGTTTATTGTTAGGCCTGTTTCTCGATTTTGTTTTAGTGTTATGATTAGGGTTAGAGGTAGTTTTATGATTAGCTTTAGGGTTGGGGCTAGGGTTAGGGTTAGGTTTAGTATAACACTAGATTCAAGGATTGGGCTAGGTGGTGTGTTAGGTATAGGTCAAGATTTAAAGGTAGAACTAATGTCAGGTCAAGATTTATATTAAGTGATATTTTTAGGGTTACATTTATGGCTAGGTCAAATTAAAGTGTTAAGTTTAGGGAAAGGGTCAGAATTAGAGCTGGGGTATTATTAGAGTCAGAGTCAGGCTTCGGGTTTGGGTTAGGTTAAAGTTTAGGTTTAAGCCTCAAATTAGCATTAAGGTTAGAATTAGGGTTAAGGTAATGGATACTGTTAGGTTTCGGTTTCAGGTTAGGTTTAAGATAGTGATAGTATGAGGATTAGTCTTAGGGTTAGCATTAGGGTTATGTTTATCATTAGGGTAATTTATAAGGTTAGACCTAGACTAATTAGGGCTAGGGTTATGGTTAAAATGAGGGCTAGAATTAGGGTTAGGGTCTGGGTTAAGGTGAGGGTTACAGTTAGGATTAGGTTTAGGGTTTGAGCTAGGATTTTTGATATGGCTAAGGGTTATTTAGAGTTTGGTCTAGGTTTATGGTCAGGGTTAGTGTTACAGTTAGGGTGAGGGTTATCATTAGGGTTAGGGTAATAGGTTTAGATGTCAGGTTAAAGATAATTTCAGGTTTAGGTTAGCCTGAGGTTTAGGTTTAGAATTAGGTTTAGGATTTGAGCTAACTTAGATTTAGGGTTAGGGGTTAGGTTCACTATTAGCTCTAGGATTAGGTTTTGGTTTAGGGTTAGGGTACATTTACCTTTAGGTCTAATGTTATCATTAGGGTTAAGTTTAGGGTTCGGTAATGGGTAGGGTTCGAGCCAGGGTTTGGGCTAGGGTTAAGGTTAGGATTAGGGCTGGGGTTAGGGCTATGGTTAGGCCTTGGGTTAGTGTTAGTGTTAGGTTAAGTGTAATGGTAAGGGATTGAGCTAGGTTTAGGGCTAAGGTGAGGGTTATGGTTACAGTCAGGGCTAGGGTAGGGTTAGGGTTAGGTTTAGGGTTAGAGTTAGCATTAGTTTTAGGCTTATGGTTAGTGTAATGGACAGAGTTAGAGCTAGGCTTTGGTCTATGTTTACCGTTAGAATTAGGGCTAAAGTTAGTGAAATTTAGAGTTTTGGCTAGGGTTATATTTAGGGTAAGGTTTAGTGTTTGAGCTAGATTTAGGGCTAGAATAAGTGTTAGGGTTAGGTTTAGGGTGAGGGCTAGTTTTAGGGTTAGGGTTATGCTTAGGGTTAGTTTTAGGGCTGTAATTATGGCTAGGTTTTGTGTGAGGTTTAGGGCTTGTGTTAGGCATATGGGTAATGTAAGAGCTACAGTTATGTTTATGGCTATATTTAGAGTTCGTCTAGTGTTAGGGTTAGTTTTTGGGTTAGGACAATGTTTAGAATTAGGGTTTTTGTTAGGGTAAGTGTTAGGGTTCAGGTTAGGATCAGATTTAGTGTTAGTCCAGAATGAGGACTAGGGTAGGTCTATGGATAGAGTGAGTGTTTGGTTTGGTTAAGTTATATTGTTAGGGCTAAGGATAGGGTTATGTCTACGTTAAGGATTACGTTTAGGTCTATTGCTAGAGTTAGTGTTAGGTTTAGGGTTAGCGTTACTGGTAAGTCTAGTGTTATGTTTTGGATAAAATTTAGGGTTTAAACCTAGGTTTAGTGTTAGGGACAGAATAAGGCTCAGGGTTAGGGTTAGGGTTTGGGTTAAATTTACAGCTAAAATGAGGGCTAAGGTTAGTATTAGGAATGGAGTTAAGGTTTGGGGTAGGCATAGAATTAGGGTTAGAACTATGTTAGCGATAGGGTAAGGGTTTGACTAAGTGTAAGACATAGGGTTAGAGCTAGGATTAGGACTAGGGATAAGACTAGGGTTAGGGCCAGGGTTAGGGTTAGGTTTAAAGTTAGGGTTAAGCTTGAATTATGGATAGGTTTTGTGTTAGGTTTAGGGCTATGGCTAATTTAAGAACTGGCATTATGATTAGGGCTAGTTTTAGGGTTAGGTATAGAGTGAGGTCTAGTGTTAGGATTAGGTTTAGGGATAGGTTGATGTATAGAACTAGGGTTAGTGGTAAGGTCAGAGTCAGTGTTAGTATTAGTTCTACAGTTAGGGTTAGGTCTCAAATTAGGTCTAGGTTTAGGACTAGGTGTAGGGTTAGGTTTTGGTTTAGGTTAAGGTTCAGAGTCACTGCTATGCCTCGGTTTTGCTTGAGGGCTATGGCTAGGGTTAGGGCTAATTATCAAATTAGCATTAGGGTTAGAGCTAGTGTTAGGGTGTGGTTTAGGCATAGTTTAAGGGTTATATTTAGAGATAGGGTTAGATCTAGGTTTAGGACTACAGTGAAGGTTAGGGCTAGGGTTAGTTCTAGGGTTTGAATTACCATAAGGGTTAGTTTAAGAACTAGGACTTGTGCTAAGGCAAGAGTTACAGTTAGTCTTAGTGTTAGGTTTATATATAGGGTTAGAATTATGGCTTAATTAGTGCTAGGATTAGAGCTAGGGCTAGTATTAAGGCTGAGCATAGGTTTATGGCTAGGTTTATGGTTATGCTTATGGATCGATATGATGTTATGGCTAGCTTTAGAACTAGGGCAAGGGTTAAAATTAAGTTTAGTTCTATGGTTAGTTAGGGTTAGGTTTAGGATTAAGTCTAAGATTATGGCTAGGATTCGGGCTAGATTTTGTTCTAGTCTTAGGGCTTCATTAGTGCTAGGGCTAATGTCAGGTCTAGGTTATAGTTAGAGATAGTTTTAGGGTTAAGCTTATAAGTGTTAGGATTAAATTTATGGATATGGTTAGGTTTAGGGTTCAGGTTAGGTTTATGGTAATGTACAGGTTTATGGTTAGGAATAAGTTCAGTGTTATCCTAGGGTTAAGATTAGGATTAGGGTAATGGATAGGGTTACAGCTGGGGTTAGGGCTAGGTTTATTGTTAGGATTAAGGCTATGGTTAGGGTTAGGTTTTGGGTAATGACAAGGGTTAGGTTTATGGTTATGTTTAGGGTAAGTGTTAGAGCTAGAATTGGGTTTGTGTTTATGGTTAAAGTTAGTTTTAAGGCTCTGATTAGGGATAGGTTTTGGGTTAGATTAGGTCTAGATTTTGGGCTTCAGCTAATGTAAGAACTAAGGTTATGAGTAGAACTTGTTTTAGGGTTAGGGTTAGGGCTAGGTATAGTGCTAGGTTTAGATATAAGTTTTGAGTGATGTTCAGAGCTAGGGTTAGTGTTAGGGTCAGAGTCAGAGTCAGGGTTTGTTTTAGGGTTAGGTATTGGACTCAAATTAGTGTTAGGTTTAGGGCTAGGTTTGGGGTTTGGTTTATGGCTATGGCTTGGTTGTTGATTAGGGCTAGTGCTAGGTTAAGTATAGTTTTAGGATTAACATTATTATTTCAGCTTGTTTTAGTGAGAGGTTTAGCTTAGGGTTAGGGTTTGATTTAGAGTTAGGGTTAGATATAAGATTAGGGCTAGAGCTAGGGTTAGGGCTAATGTAAAGGCAAGTGATAGGAAAATGGTAAGGGATAGTGTTAGCACTAGATATATGACTAGGGCGAGAGTTAGAGTTAGTCTTAGGGCTAGGGTTAGGTTGGGTTTAGGGGTAAATTAGGGCTAGGATTACGTCTAGCATTTGTATTGGGGTTAGACATAGGTTTAGGTTTGGGGTTAAGTTTAGGTTTAGAGGAAGGGATGGGGTTAGAGCTAGTTTTAGAGTTAGGTTGAAGGTTAGAATTTTGGTTAGGGGTAGGGTTATGGTTTGGTTTGATAATAAGGCTAGGTTTAGGGCTAGGATGTGGGCTCTGGTTTGTTTTAGGGTTATGGAAAGAATTAGGGCTAGGGCTAGTATCAGGTCTAGGATTCTGTTAGGGATACATTGAGGGTTAGATTTATGTCTAGGTCTAGTGTAAGGGTTAGGTTTAGGGTAAGGGTCAGGTTTAGAGCTAGGGATATTATTACAGTTAGAATTAGGTTTTAGGTTTGGTTTATGTTAGGGTTTAGGTTTATACTTGAATTAGCATTAGGGTTTGGTTAGGGTAATGATAGGTTTAGGTTTAGTGTTCTTGTTAGTTATAGGGTAATTGATAGGGCTAGAGTTAGCAAAAGGGTTAGGGTTAGGCCTATGGTTATATTTGTGTTATGATTGAAGCTTGATTTGTGGTTTGGATGAGGGCTAGGTTTTGTGTTAGGGTTAGGGCAAGTTTTAGAGATAGTGATAATGTCAGGTTTTGGGTTATACCTATGGATAGTTATATGGTTAGATTCATGGCTAGGTCTAATATTAGGTTTAGGGTAAGGGCCATGTTAAGGGTAAGGTGTATTTTTAGGTTCAGGGTCAGGATTCAGTTTTGTGTTAGGTTAATTATTAGGATTACGCCTCAAATTAGCATTAGGGTTAAAATTAGCCTTAGGTTAATGGATAGGTTTAGGTTTAGGGTTAGGGTTAGGGTTAGAATTTAGAATATTATTAGGGCTAATGTTAACATTATGATTAGGGCTAGGATTAGGTTTAGGTTTATGGATAGGGCTAGGGTTATGTTTAGGGTTCGATTTTGGGTTTTACCTAGGGTTAAGTCTAAGGCGAATTTTAAGGTTAGCATGAGGGTTAGGCTTAGGATAAGGGATAAGGTTAGGTTAGGGTTAGGGTTACACTTTTTGCTAGATTTAGGCCTAGGATTAGGGCTAGGTTTTGTGTTAGGTTTAGAGCTAGTTTTAGTGCTATGGTAAAGTAAGGGTTATGTTTACCATTATGGCTAGGCCTAATGGTAGGTTTAGGTTTCAGTTAGCATCAGTTTTTTAGCTAGGGTTAGTGTTAGTGTCAGGGTCTGTCTTTGGATAAGGGTGAGGGTTAGGGCCAGAGCCAGAATTAGGATTGGTTAGGTCTAGAGGTAAGGTTGGTGTTTGGCTTAGGTTAAAGGTTATCATTAGAGCTAGGGCTATGTTTCTGTTTTGGTCTTTGCTAAAGACATGTCTGGATTTAGGATTAGATTTAATCTAGGTCTAGTATTAGGGTTACGTTTAGATATAGGGTTATTGGTAGGGCTAGTGTTATGGTTTGGTTTAGATTGAGGGTCAGAATAAGGGTCAGGGATAGGGTTAGAATTTGGGTTATGGTTATAACAAGAATGAGTGCTAGGGTTAGGACTAGTAATAGGGTTAAATTTTGGGTTAGACTGAGGATTAGTTTTAGGACTAGGGTTAGCTTTAGGGTTGGTGTTTGGCTAGGGTAAAGATAAGGTTAGAGCTAAATTAGAGCTACGGTTCGGGTTAGGTTAAGGGCTAGTGTTAGGGTTAGGGTTAGGGTGAAAGCTAGGGTTAGGTCTCAGATTTGGGCTAGGTTTTGGTTAGCATTAGTTTTAAGATTATCGTTAGTGTATGATCTAGGGTTTTGATTAGAACTAATTTTAGAATTAGGGTTAGGACTAGGTCGCGTGTTAGAGTAAGTTTTAGGTTTAGGGTGATGTTTAGAGGTAGGGTTAGTGTTAATGTCAGAGACAGGTTCAAAAGTAGTTTTAGGGTTAAGATTATGAGTAGAATTAGGGCTAGTCTTAGGGCTAGAGGTAAAGTTAGGCTTTGGTTTAGGTAAAAGTTTAGGGTTAATGTTATTGTTCAGTTTTGTTTTAGGGCTAACCCTTTGATTAGGGCTAGTTTTAGGATTAGTGTTAGGGTAAGGACTAGTGTTAGGGTGAGATTTAGGTGTAGAATTAGGGTTAGATTTAGTGTTAGGTTTAGATCTAGGGTTAGGGCAAGGTTTAAGGTCAGGGCTAGTGTTATTCTAGACTATGGCTAGGAATAAGGTTACAGTAAGTGATAGGGTTAGAATTAGGGCTAGGGCTAGGGCGGAGTAGTCTTGAAGCTAGGATTAGGATTAGGTTTAGAATTCGTGGGAGTGTTATTGTTGGGGTTAGTCCTAGAGTTAAGGTTAGGGCTAGCGTTAGTGTTAGGGTTAGGGTTTGGGTTAGGTTTACGGTAAGCAATGGGGTTATAACTAGGTTTAGGGATAGGGAATATGTTAGAATTAGGGTTAGGGTTAGGATTAAGGCTAGGTTTTGGTCTAGGATGAGAGCTAGTGTTCGTGTTAGGGTTAGGGCTACGATTAGGGCTAGGGCTAATGTCAGGTCTAGGGTTACAGATAGGAATATATTTTGAGTTATGTTTATGGTTAGGTCTAGTGTAAGGGTTAGATTTAGAGTAAGGGTCAAGTTTAGTGCTATGTGTATTATTAGGGTCAGTGTGCAGCTTATTGTTTGGTTTAGGTTAAGGTTTAGGTTTACGATCCGAATTAGCATTAGTGTTAGAGTTAGGGTTAGGATAATGAATAGGCTTAGGATTAGGGTTGAGGTTAGTTTTAGGGCAATGGATAGGTTTAGGGATTGTGATAGGCTTAGGGTTAAGCCTAGTCTTAATATTATGGTTAGGATTATAGTTAGGGTAATGGATAGAATTAGAACTAGGTTTAGGGTTAGAGTTATGGTTAGGATTAGGGCTAGGGTTAGGGTAGTGGATATAATTAGAGCTATGGTTAGGTCTATGGTTAAGGTTAGGATTAGGGCTAGTGTTGGGTTAGGGTTTGGGATAGGACTTGGGTTATGTTAAGGGTAAAGTTTAGGCTTTGAGCTAGGGTTAGGTCTAAAGCAAGGCTTAGGGTTAGGGTTAGGGTAGAGTTAAATTTAGGGTTATGCTTAGGGCTATGTTCAGGCCTAGGATTAGGGCTAGATTTTGTGCTAGTTTAGGCCTAGGGTTAGGGCTATGGGTACTGTAAGACATAGGGTTATGATTAGGGCTATTTTTAGGGTTAGGGTTATGGCTAGGTGTAGTGTTAGGTCTAGGTTTTGGGTGAGTGTCAGGTTTAAAGCTAGGTTCAGTGTTAGAATCAGGGTCAGTTTTGGGGATAAGGTTAGGGTTAGTGTTAGATCCAGAAATAGCACTAAGTTTAGGTGTAGGAGTAGGGAAAGTATTCGTTTTATATTAAGAGTTATTATAGGGCTAGTGCTAGGTTTTTGTTTAAGTCTAGGGCTAGAGTTAGGGTAAGCTTTGTGTCTAGTTCTTGTGTTAGGCTTAGGTATAGGTATAGGGTTACCAGTAGGGCTAGTGTTATGATTTGGTTTAGGGTTAGGGTCAGGTTTAGACCTAGGGTTACTCTTAGGGTCAAATGAGGGTCAGGGTTAGGTTTAGAGGTAGAATGAGGGCTAGGGTTAAGACTAGTAATATAGTTAGTGTTTAAGTTAGGCTAAGGATTAGGATTAGAACTCACATTAGCCTTTGGGTTAGGGTTTGGCTTAGTGTAAGTAATAGGGTTAGAGTTAGAGATAGGGCTAGTGTTAGGGTTAGAGTTAGGGCTAGTATTAGGGTTAAACCTAGGTTTAGGGCTCGGATTAGGGGTAAAATTTGTGTTAGGGTTAGGGCTATGGATAGGACAATGACTAATGTATGAACTAGGGTTTTGATTAAGGCTAGTTTTAGGATTAGGTTAAGTCTAGATGTAGTGTTATTAATGTTATTAATGTAAGGGTGATTTTTAGAGCTAGGATTAGTGTTTCGGTCAGTGTCAGAGTCAGGGTTAGTTTTAGACTTAGTTTTAGGGCTATTTGTAGTGTTAGCATTTGATTTAGGTTAAGGGTTAGGATTAGGCCTATGGCTTGGTTTTGGTTTATGGCTTGTGCTATGGATAGGGCCAGTTTTACGATTAGCATTATGGATATGGGTAGTGTTAGGGTTTGTTTTAGGCTTATTGTTAAAGTTAAATTTAGAGTTAGGTTTAGATTTAGACTTAGGCTTAGATCTAGGGTTAGGAATAAGGCTAAGGGTAGAACTAGGACTAGGGCTAGGGCAAGAGTTCGAGTTAGTCTTATGGCTAGGTTTAGGGTTAGGATAGGATTAAATAAAGGCTAGGATTAGCATTAGGGTTAGGCCTAGGTTTAGGGCAAGGGTTAGAGTTAGGTTCTGTGTTAGGGTTAGGGCTAGGTTTAGGGCAATGGTTAATGTAAGAACTAGGGTTACCATTAGGGTTAGTTTTAGTGTTAGGATATGTGTTAGATTTAGTGTTAGGGTTAGGTTTAAGGTTAGGGTGATATGTTTAGCTAGGTTTTATATTAGGATAGGAGTCAGGGTCAGGTGGAGTGTTAGGGTTAGTGTTAGGACTCGAATTAGGGTTAGGGTTACTTTTAGGGTTCAGTTTAAGTTGAAGGTGGTGTTTAGAGCTAGGGTGAGTGTTAGGATATGAGTCAAGGTCAGGGTTGGTGTTAAGGTTAGTGTTAGGACTCGAATTAGGGCTAGGGTTAGGTCTAGTTGTAGTGTCAGGGTTTGGTTTAAGTTATGGTTTAGGGTTAAGGCTAAAACTTGGTTTTGTTTTAGTCCTAGGGTTAGATTAGGGCTAGTGTTAGTGTTAGGCTTAGGCTTAGTGATTGGGTTAGGGTTAAATTTGGATATAGACTTAGATCCAGAGCTAGGGACAAAACTAAGGATAGGGCAAGTGTTATGGCTAGGTTTAGGGTTATGGTAAAGGATAGGGTTAGAACTAGTGATAGGGCTAGGGTGCGAGTTAGTCTTAGGTCTAGGGTTAGGGTTAGGTTTAGAGATAGGGCTCAATTAGGGCTAGGATTAGGGCTTGATTTAGTGTTTAGTTTAAGCCTAGGGTTAGGGTTAGGGTTAGGGTTTTAGAGTTTAGGTTTAGAATTAGGCCAAATTTGGGGTAAGGGGATGGCTTTTTAGCTATGTTTAGAGGTAGGGTGAAGATTATAATTAGGATTAGGACTATGATTATTGTTAGCATTATGATAAAGGCTAGGTTTATGACTAGGATGAGGGCTAGGGTACTTTTTTTTAGGGTTAGGGCTACGATTAGTGCTAGGGCTAATTTCAGGTCCAGAATTATAGTTAAAGATAGTTTTAGGGTTAGCATTATGAGTACAACTATTTGAAGGGTTAAGTTTAGGGTTAGTGTCAGGTTTAGAGCCAGGGATATTATTAGGGTCAAGTTCTGAGTTAGGGTTTGGGATAGGTTAAGGTTTAAATTTAGGGCTCGAATTAGTATTAGGGTTTTGGCTATGGTTACGGTTATGGTAATGGATAGAGTCAGAAATCAGTTCGGGGCTAGGGTCATGGTTATGATTAGGGCTAGCTTTGGGTTAAGTTAGTGCTAGGGTTAGGGTTATGGCTAATGTAAGTACTAGGGTCATGATTATGGCTAACTTTAGTGTTTTAGGGCTAGGTTTAGTGTTAGGTTTATGGTTAGGATTAGGGTGATGTTTAGACCACGGGTTAGTGTTATAGTCAGAGTAAGGGTCAGGGTTAGCTTTACAGTTTGGCTTAAAACTCGAATTAAGGCAGGTGTTAGGGCTAGGTGTAGGGTTAGGGTTTGGTCTAGGTTAAGGGTTAGGGTTAGAGCTTTAGCTCAGTTTAGTTTTAGGGCTAGGGTTAGGGGTAGGGCAAATTTTAGGATTAGTGTTACGGTTAAGGTTAGTCTTAGAATTAGGCTTAGGCTTCAGTTTAGGGTTAAATTAAGAGTTAGGTTTTTATCTAAGGTTAGTGCTAGGGCTAAGGATAGGGCAAGGGTTAGGACTAGGATTTGGCATAGGGTTAGTTTTATGGGAAGGGAGAGGATTAGAATGAGTGATAGGGCCATTGTGAGAGTTAGAGTTATTCTTAGGGCTAGGATTAGGGTTAGGGTTAGGGATAGGGCTAAATTACAGCTAAGGTTATAGTTACGGCTAGGGTTAGAGCTAGTTTTAGAATTAGTATCAGTGTTTGGGTTAGTTTTAGGCATAGGCATCGAGTTAGGGTTAGATTTAAAGTTAGTTTTCAATCTAGTGTTAAAGCTAAAGGTAAGTATAGGGCAATTGTGAAAACAAGGGTTAGGGTTAGGGTTACATTTAGGGTAAGGAATGTGATTTTGGCTAGGTTTAGGGCTAGGGCAAGGGTTAGTATTAGGGCTAGGGCAGAGTTAGTGTTAGGGTTATGATTAAGGCTAAGTTTATGGCTAGGATAATGTTTAGGGTTTGTGTTAGAATTAGGGATATTATTAGGGCTAGGGCTAATGTCAGTTCTAGGGTTATAGTTAGGGCTAGATTTAGTGTTAGGTTTATGGCTTGGTCCAGTATAAGGTTTAGGTTTAGGGTAAGATTCAGGTTTATATCAAGGGTTATATTTTGGGTCAGGGTCAGGTTTAGGGTTTGGGTTATGTTAGGGTTTCAGTTTAAGGTAATGACAGGTTTAGTTTTAGAGTTTAGGTTTGGTTTAGTGTAATGGATAGGGTTAAGATTAGGCCTAGGGTTAGCTTAAGATTAGGGTTACTGATAGGGTAATGGATAGATTTAGACCTAAATTTAGAGCTAGGATTATGTATAGGATTAAGGCTAGTTTGGGGTTAGGCATTAGGTTTAAGTTTAGGGTTAAAGCTAGGTTTAGGACTCGGATTAAGGCTAGGTTTTGGGTTAGGATAGGGCTAGTGTTAAGACTATGGCTAATCTATGAAGTAGGGTTATGATTATCACTGGTTATATGGTTAGGGATAGGGCTAGGTGTAGTGTTAGGTTGAAGTTTACGGTGATGATGATGTTTAGAGCCAGGGTTAGTGTTAGGGTCAGGGTTATTATTCGTGTTAGTGTTAGGACTAGAATTAGAATATGGTTAGGGCTAGGTGTAGGGTCAGAGTTTGGTTTAGGTTAAGGGTTAGGGTTATGGCTATGACTCGGTTTGTTTTAGGGCTACAGCTAGGATTAGAGATAGTTTTAGGATTAGTTTAAGTGTGAATGCTAGTGTTAGGTTTAGATTTAGGCATAGGGTTCAGGTTAGATTTACAGTTTGGGTTAAATCTAGGATTATGACTAGGGATATAAATAGGGCTAGGGTTACACTAAGGATTAGGGCTAGGATTATGGTTCTAATAAGGGATAGATATAGATTTAGAACTAGGGTTAGGTTTAGGGTGAGAATTAGAGTTAGTCTTTGGGCTAGAGTTAGGGCTAAATAAGGGCTAGAGTTAGTGTTAGTTTTAGGCCTAGGTATGGGTTAGGGATAAAATTAAGGGTATGTTCAGGGCTAGATAAGGGTTAGGGTTTGTGTTAGGGTTAGGGATAGGATTAAGTCTAGGCTTAATATCAGGTCTATGGTTAAGGTTAGGAATAGTATTTGAGTTAGGTTTATGGCTAGGTATACTATAAGGGTTAGATAGGGTAAGAGTCGGTTTAGAGCTAGGGGAATTATTTGAGTCATGCTCAGTTTTAGGGTTTGGTTTGGGTTTGAGGTTAGGTTAGGGCTCGAATTAGCATTAGAGTTACGATTACCATAATGATTGGGTTAGGTTTAGGGTTCAGAGTAGCTTTAGGGTAATTGCTAATTTTGGGGAAGTGATAGTTTTAGGGTTAATCCTAGGGGTAGCATTTTGGTAAGGGTTATTTTTATGGTAATGTATAGAGTTAGAATTAAGTTTAGGGCTAGGGTTATGGTTAGGATTAGGTTTGTGTTAGTGTAGTGTTAAGGTGACTGTCAGAACTAGGATTAGGTTTAGGATTTTGTTTAGTGTAAGTGTTTGTTTCTGAGGTATGATTACGGCTAGGCTGAGAGTTAAGTTCAGAGTTAGGTCTAGGGATAGGAGTATGGTAAATTTGGGGTTAGGGTTGGTGTTAGGTTTAGACCTAGTTTTAGTGTTAGGGTCAGAATAAGTGTCAGGGTTAGGGTTAGCGTTTGAGATATTGTTAGAGCTAAAATGAAGGCTAGGGTTAGGACTATTAATAGGGTTAGGATTTTGGTTAGTCTGAGGACTATGGATAAGTCTAGGGTTACTCTTAGTTTTAGGATTTCACTTACGGTAAGGGATTGATTTATTCTAAAATTAGGGCTAAGGTTAGCGTTAGAGTTAGAGTTAAATCTAGGTTTAGGGCTCGGTTTAGTGCTAGATATGCATTAGGGTTAGGGCTAGGATTAGGGCAATGGCTAATGTAAGAACTAGGGTTTCCATTAGGGTTAGTTTTAGGGTTAGGGTTAGGTGTAGTTTGAGTGTTAGTGTTAGGTTTAAGGTTAAGGTGATATTAATAGCTACAGTTCTTGTTAGGATAGGAGTGAGGGTCAGGGTTAGTTTTAGGGTTAGCGTTAAGAGTCGAATTAGGGCTATTGTTAATGTCAGTGTTCGGTTTGAGTTTAGGGCAGTGTATATAACTAGGGTGAGTGGATAAAGATCATTTTTAAAGTGAGGCTTAATTCTCGAATTAGGGCTAGGTTTAGATCTAGGTGAAGTGTTAGTATTGGTTTAAGTTAAGGTTTAGAGTAAGGGCTATTGCTCGGTTTTGGTTTACTGCTAGGATTAGGGTTAGTGCTAGTTTTATGATTATCCTTATGGTTAGGGCTATTGTAATATTAGGCTTAGGCTTAGGTTTAATGTTAGATTTAGAGTTAGGGTTAGGCTGGGACTAACTTGAGGGCAAGTATTGGGGCTAGTGTTAGGTTTATGGTAGCAGATAGGGATAGAACAAGGGATAGGGCTAGGGCTACAGCAAGAGTTAGAGTTACTCTTAGGGGCTAGCGATAGGATAGTGTTATAGGTAGAGCTAAATTAGGGCTAGGATTAGGGCTAGGTTCTCTGTTTAAGCCTAGGGTTAGGTTTAAATTTAGGGTAAGGGATGATGTTATCAGTAGATTTAGAGGTAGGGTGAGGCTTGGAATTAGGGTTAGGTGTAGGGCTAGAGTTAGGGTTATGATTAAGGATAGTTTTAGGACTAGGATGAGGGCTAGGTGTGTTTTTAGAAGTAAGGCTAGGATTAGGGCTAGGGCTAATTTTAGTTCCGGAATTATGCTTAAAGATAGTTTTAGGATTAGGTTTATGGCTACATCTAGGCTAAGGGTTAGGTGTTGGGTTACAGTCAAGTTTCGATCTAGGGGTATTATTAGGGTCAAGGTCTGGGTTAGGGTTTGGGATAGGCTAAGGTTTCAAGTTTGGGCTTGAATGAATTTTAGGATTAGGATTAGGGTAAAGGTAGGTTTATATTTAGGATGCATGTTAGGTTAAGGTTAATGAAATGGTTAGAATTCGAAATAGGGTTAGGTTTATGCCTAGGGCTAGATTTATGGTTTGGCTTTGATCTAGGGTTAGGCTTAGGGTTATGGTTAGGGCTAGGGTTATTGTTAGGGTTAACTTTAAGTTTAAAGCTAAGGTAGGGCTTGGATTAAGGCTAGGTTTGTGATAGGTTAGGGCAATGGCTAATGTAAGAACTAGTGTAATGATTAAGACTACTTTTATGGTGTAGTTTTAGGGTTATTTTTAGTGTTAAAGTTAAGTTTATAACTAGGGTTACTGTTAGTGTCACTGACAGTGCTCAGGTAGGATAATGGTTAGGGTTAAAGGCATAATTAGGACCAGGGTTAGGTCTAGAGGTAGTGTTAGAGTTTGTTTTAAGTTAAGGGTCATTGTTAAGGCTAGGTCTATTTTGTCTTTAGGACTAAAGCTATAGTGATGGCTAGATTTAGGAGTAGGTTTAGGTCTAGGGCTAGTGTTAGGGTTAGTTTAGATATAAGGTTACCAGTAGGGCTAGTGTTAGGTTTTGGTTTAGGTTTAGGTTTAGATTTAGACCTAAGATTAGTGTTAGGGTCAGAACAATGGTGAGGGATAGGGTTAGGGTTTGGGATTTGGTTACATCTAGGAAGAAGGCTAGGGTTAGGACTAGTTATAGAGTTAGGCTTTGGTAAGGCTATGGATTATTGCTAAGAATACGGTGAGCATTAGGGTGAGGTTTGGCTTAGGGTAAGAAATAGAGTTAAAGCTAGGGTTAGGAGTAGAGTTTGGGTTAGGTTTAGGGTTAAAGCTTGTGTTAAGCCTTGGATTAGGGCTAGTTTTGTATTAGGATTAGGGCTAGTGTTATGTTTACAGCTATTGTAAGAATTAGGGTTACTATAAGGGTTAGTTTTAGGGTTAGGTTTAGGGCTAGGTCTAGTGTAAGGTTTAGGTTTAAGGTTAGGGTGATGGTTAGAGCTAGTTTTAGTGTTTGGATAAGAGTCAGGGTCATGGTTATGTATAGGGTTAAGATTAGGTGTTAAATTAGGGCTAGGGTTAGGGATGGTGTAGTGTTAGGGTTTGTTCTAGGGTCAGGGTTAGTGTTAGGGGTATGGCTCCATTTTGTTTTAGGGCTTGGGCTAGGGTTAGGGCTATTTTAGAATTAGCATTAGGGTTAGAACTCGTTTCAGGGTTAGGCTGAGGCATCGGTTTAGGGTTGGTTTTAGAGACAGGTTTCTATCTAGAGTTAGTCCTAGGGCTAAGAATAGTGCAAGGCTTATGACTAGGATTAGAGCTTGGGTTAGGGTTACAGTAAGTATAGGGTTCGAAGTAGGGATAGGTATTGTCTGAGAATTATAGTTAGACTTAATTCTAGGGTTTGGGTTACCGTTAGGAATAGGGCTAAATTAGGACTAGGATAAGGGCTAGGTTTAGTGTTAGGGCTAGGGCTAGAGTTAGGGTTATGGTTATGGATTGGGCTAGTGTTAGGGTTAGGGTAAGGGTTAGGGATTAAGCTATGGTTAGGGCTGGTGGAAGTGTTAGGTTTAGTGTTAGGTCTGGGTTAGGGTTATGATTATTGTTATGGTTAGGGTTGGATTTAGGGCTAGGGTCTTCATTAAGGTTAGGGTTAGTTTTAGAGTAATGCATTGGATTAGATTTTAGATTAGGTTTAGGGTTAAGTTTAGGTTATGATTAAATATAGGTTTAGGGATAGGTTTAGTTTTGAATTATGGTAAGGTTTAGGGTTAAGTTTATGGCAAGATTTAGATTTAGGGTTAGGTTGAGGGTTAGGTTTATGATTAGGGTTAGGGATAGGGTTAGGTTTAGGGCTAGGGTTATCATTAGGGTTAGGGTTAGGGTAATTTTATTGTTAGAACGAGT
Source organism: Marmota flaviventris (assembly GCF_047511675.1). Lineage (NCBI taxonomy): Eukaryota > Metazoa > Chordata > Mammalia > Rodentia > Sciuridae > Marmota > Marmota flaviventris. The sequence continues at coordinate 113,405,607 of NC_092508.1, forward strand.
GTTAGTACTAGGTTTAAGGTTAGGATTAGGGCTAAGATTAGGTTTTTGTTTAGGAATAGGACTTGGGTTATGTTTAGGATAAGGGTTAGGCTTTGAGCTAGGGTTATGTGTAAGGCGAGGGTTAGGGTTAGGGCTACATTTAGGATCATGGTTATGCTTAGGGTAGCTAAGGCCTCAGATTAGGGCTAGGTTTTGTGTTAGTTTTAGGCCCAGGGTTAAGGCTATGTGTAATGACAGTCCTAGGGTTTTGATTAGAGCTAGTTTTAGGGTTAGAGTTATGGCTATGTCTAGTGTTAGGTTAAGGTTTTCAGTTAGATTCAGGTTTAGAGCTAGGTTTAATGTTAGTGTTAGGGTCAGAGTTCAGGTTCAAGTTAGTTTTAAGGTGAAAGCCAGAATTAGGACTAGAGTTAGGTCTAGGGATAGGGTTAGTGTTTGCTTTAGGTTAAGGAGTATGTTAGGGCTAGGGCTCAGGGTTTTTTTTTTTTTTTTTTTTTTTTAGGTCTAGGTCTAGAGGTATTGCTATATTAAGGATTAGGCTTAGGTCTAGGGCTAGAGTTAGTTTTAGGTTTACGTATAAGTTTACCGGTAGGGCTAGTTTTAGATTTTGGTTTAGGTTGAGGTCAGATTTAGACCAAGGGTTTGTGTTAGGGTAAGGATTTGAGTTAGGGTTAGAGCTAGAATGAGGGCTAGAGTTAGGACTAGTAATAGGATTAGGGTTTGGATTAGGCTATGGATTAGGATTAGGACTTAGGTTAGCATTATGGATAGGGTTTGGCTTAGGGTAAGTGATAATGTTAGAGCTAGGGATAGGGCTAGGTTAAGGTTAGGGTTAGGGCTAAGGCTAGGTTTAGGTTTAGTTTAGGTTTACTTCTCATGTTAGGGCTCAGATTAGGGCTAGTTTTTCTGTTAGCTTTAGGGCTAAGGTTAGGGCTATGGCTAATATAAGAACTAAGGTTATGATTAGAGTTAGTATTTGGTCTAGATCTAGTGTTAGCACTCTCTTTAGGATTAGTGTGATATTCAGAACTAACGTTAGTATTAGAATATAAGTCAGGGTCAGGGTTAATTTTAGGAAAAGGACCTGAATTAGAGCTGGAATGTTATGACTAGGTTTAGGGTTAGGGTTTGGTTTAGGTTAACATTTAGGGTTAGGACAATGTCTCGGTTTTGTTTAAGGGATAAGGCTAAGTTTACGGCTGGTTTTAGGATTAGCAATTGTGTTAGGTCTAGTTGTAGGTTTAGGATTAGGCTTAGGGTTAGTGTCAAATGTAGAGTTATGGTTAGATCTAGAGTAGGGTCTAGGGCTAGGGTTAGGGCTTAGGTTAGGGCTTGTGTTATGTTTATTGTAATGGATAGGGTTAGTACTACAACTAGTGCTGGTTGAGAGTTAGAGTTAGTCTTAGGCCAAGGTTAGGGGTAGAGGTATGGTTAGGGCTAAATTAGGGCTAGGATTAGGGCTAGGGTTAGTGTTAGGGTTATGCCTATGGTTAGGGCTAGAGATATGGATAGTGTTGGGGTTAGGTTTAGTGATAGGGTTAGGGGCAATGATTGGGTTATACCTAAGTTCAGGTCTAGGGTGAGGTTTAAAATTAGAGATACGAAAAGAGTTAGGATTTGTGTTAGGATTAAGGCTAGGTATCTGCCTAAGATGAGGACTACTGTTTGTGTTAGGGTTAGGGATAGGATTAGGACTGGTGCTAATGTGAGGTCTGAATTTATGGTTATGGTTAATTTTAGGGTTAGGTTATGGCTAGGTCTAGTGTAAGGGTTAAGTTTAGGTTAAGGGTCAGCTTTAAAGCTAGGTGTAATATTAGGGTCAGGGTTTGAGTAGGGTTTGGCTTAGGTTAAGATTTAGGGTTAAGGCTTGAATTAGCTTTAGGGATAGGGTTAGGGTGTGGGTTAGGTTAATTTATAGGGTTAGGTTAAGGGTTCTGGTTAGGTTTAGAGTAAGGAATAGGGTTAGTGTTAGCAATAGTGTTAGTGTTAGGCCTTGGATTAGCATTTGGGTTAGGCTTATCTTTAGGGTAATGGATAGGGTTAGAAGTAAGTTTACAGCTAGGGTTAAGTTTAGAATTAGTGATAGGGTTAGGTTTAGGCCTAGGGTTAGAGTCAGGGTTAGTTTTGGGGTAAGTGTTAGCGTTTGAGCTAGGATCAGGGCTAGTGTGAGGGTTAGGTTTAGAGTGAGGTCTAATGTTAGGTTTAGTGTTAGGGTAATGTTTAGATTAAAGTTAGAGTTTGAGTTAGAATTAGGGTTAGGGTGAGGGTTAGGTTTAGGGTTAGGTCTAGGCTCATGGTTAGGGTTACAATAGAGTTAGTCTTTACGTTAGGTTTATGGCTAGGATAAGGGCAATGTTTTTTTTGAGGTTTATGGCTATCATTTGGGCTATGGGTAATGTAAGAGCTAAGGATATGGTTATGGCTAGTTTTAGGGTTAGGGTTATGGATAAGTCCAGTGTCCTAGTTAGGTTTGGGGTTAGGATAAGATTTAGATCTAGGGTTTGATTTGGAGTAACTGTCATTGTCGGGTTAGGGATAGGCTTACGGTGAGGGCCAGATTTATGGCTAGCGTTTGGTCTAGGGATAGAGTTAGTCTTTACGTTAGGTTAACGGTTATTGTTAGGGCTAGTGCTAGGTATTTATTTAGGGCTAAGTCTAGATTTATGACTCTATTTAAGGTTAGGTTTGGTCTAGTGCTAGTGTTACTGTTAGATTTAAGTATAGGTCTACCAGTAGAGGTAGGGGTACTGTTTGCTTTAGGGTTAGTGTCAGGTTTAGACCTAGGGTTAGTGTTATGTGCAGAATAAGGGACAGGGTTAGAGTTAGGGTTGAGCTAGAATGAGGGCTAGGATTAGGACTAGTAATAGAGATATGGTTTGGGGTAGGGTTGGTGAGATTTAGGCCTAGGTTTAGGGCTAGGGTTAGGGTTAGCATTAGGGTTAGTGTAAGGTATGATGTTACAGCTATGTTTGGTGCTAGGATAACTGATAAATTTAGGGTAAGGGCTATGGTTAAAATTAGGGTTAGGATTAAGTCTAGTCTTAGAACTAGGATTAAAGATAGGGAAAGGGCTAATGTCAGGTCTAGGTTTTAGGTTAGGGTAGGGTTAGGGATAGGGCCATGGTTTGAAAAACAAGCCTCTATCTCAGCGCAAAGCATGTCCAAGGAAGGGACATGGCCTTTGTCCTTGAAAAAACCCACAAAGCACTCCTTGGCCCATTCCCACCCTGCTAAGTTGTTTATCTACAAATAACAGGAGAGATCTGCTGCACCAGGTGTCCCTGACTAAGTCAGGCCAGGTGGGGATCCATAGCAGCCCCCTAGTAGCCACCAATAAGCATGAGACAGGGAAATACTTGGGATGTCAGATAACCCTTCCAGGAGTTTATGTTGGTTAATAACAAGTTGGGAAAATCTTGTAGTTCAGCACATACACCCCTCTTGTCTTAAACCAATCAGTTCAAATGAATACCCCTTTTGTACTGACCAATCACCCCGCCAGTGAATGTGCTAATCAAGTTTTAGAGATGTTTAGGGTTAGGGTTAATGTTAGTGTTACAGTAAGGGTTAGTGTTAGGGTTAGGTTTAGGATTAGTGTTAAGGTTAGGGTTAGGTTTAGTGTTAGGTTTAGTTTTATAGTTAGGGTTAGAGTTAGGTAAGGGTTAGGTTTAGGGTAAGGTTCGGGTTAAGGTTGTGATTTGGTTTAGGGTTTGTGTTAGGGTTAGAAATAGGATTAGTGTTTGCGTTATGTTTACGGTTAGGGTGTTCATTTGTGTTAGGGTTACTATTAGGTTTATGGTTAGGGTTCATGTTAGGGTTAGGCTAGGTATAATATTAGGGTTAGGTGTAAATTTTTGCTTATGGTTACAGTTAGTGTTACAGCTAGGGTTAGGTTTACGGTTAGGATTAGTGTTTCGCTTAGGGTTACAGTTAGGTTTAGGGTTTGTTTAAGGGTTATGGTTATAGTTAGTGTTAGGGTTAGGGTTAGGTTTAGGGTTAGTGTTAGAGTTAGTGTTAGTTTTAGGGTTAGGGTTAGGGTTACTGTTAGGGTTATGGTTACTGTTAGACTTAAAGTTAGAGTTAGGTTTAGGGTTAGTGTTAGGGCCAGGCTTACAGTTAAGGTTAGGGTTAGGGTTGGAGATTGCTTAAGTGTTAATATTAGGGTTAGGGTTACGGTTAGTGCTAGGGTTAGTTTTAGGGTTTGTGTTAAGGTTAGGTTTATGGTTACGGTTAGGATTAGGGTAATGTTTTAGGTTGTGGGTAGGATTAGTGTTAGTTTTAGTGTTAGGATTAGGTTTAGTGATATGGATAGTGTTAGATTAGGGTTACTATTAGGGTTAACATTAGGTTTAGGGTTGGTTAGGGTTAGTGTTAGAGTTACAGTTAGGTTTAGTTTTAGTGTTAATATTAGGAATAGTGTTAGTGATAGAGTTAGGGTTAGAGTTAGGGTTAGTGGTAGGTTTAGGTTCATATTAGGGTTAAGGTTTGTTGTAGAGTTAAGATTAGGGTTAGCGTCAGTGTTAGGGTTATGTTTAGGGTTATGGTTAGAGTTAGGTTTCGGTTTAGGGTTAGGGTTAGTGTTAGTGTTTTGGTTATCTTAGATATAGGGTTAATGTTACGTTTATGATCAGAGTTAGGGTTAGGGATAGTGTTATGTTTATTGTTAGGGTTCATGTTAGGGTTAGGGTTAGTGTTAGGTTTAGTGTTAAGTTTAGGGTTAGTGTTAGGGTAAGGGTTAGGTTTAGGGTTAGGCAAGAGTTAGGGTTAGGGTTGTGTTTTGGGTTAGGGATTGTGTTAAGTTTTGTGTTAGGGTTTGTGTTCAGATTAGGGTTAGGGTGTGGGTTTTAGTTAGGGTTAGAGTTAGGGTTCAGGTCAGGGTTCTTGTTAGGATTAGGGCTAGGTTTATTGTTAGGGTTACGTGTAAATTTTCGGTTAGCATTTAGTTAGTTTTATGGTAAGAGTTAGGTTTCGGTTAAGGATTAGTGTTTTGCTTAGGATTAGAGTTTGGTTTAGGGTTTGTATTAGTGTTAGGAGTAGGGTTAGGGTTAGGGTGAGATTTAGGGTTAGGTTTAGGGTAGGCTTAGGGTTAGGGTTAGTGTTAGAGTTAAAGTAAGGGTTAGGATTAGGGTTAGTGTCAGAGTTAGTGTTAGGGATAGGGTTGTGGTTAGGTTTATCTTAAACTAAAGCATAAAAAAATAATTTATCCAAGAGCACATTAGGAGAAAACAGGGAAATATGCACGTACTGAAATACCTCCCCCAATTATTTGGTCAGATTTCTTTGATACTTCAAAGGATTCATCTCTTAGCTTGCCCCACTGGGCTCCTTTATTGGGGAATACTCTGATCAATGGTTTTCTAAACAGGTTTGGTTCTATTTTTTATTAGTTTAGGGCTAGATTTACAGCTAATGTTTTGTTAGATTTAGTTTTGTTCAAATTTCTTTGATACTGGGCAAGATTCATCTTTGAACTATCCTTCTATATTCTTTTGATTTGGACTTCTTACATCAAGGTTTTGTTCTCCTGAACAGTTTGTATTTTAAGTTTTCATTTCATTTTGACCTATGCATGTAAATGGAAATGGAGCTGGAAATCCAACAGGGTTCATGCTAACTACTTTAAACCTCACACACTCAATCAGTTTTCTATGGGCATTCTCTGGATTATTCCTGGTAAAAGTAGCCCTAAGCTGAAGCATGCAAAGCAACTTTATGTGAGAGCACTTTAGTAGAAATCGGGGAAATATGCATGTACTGAACTACCTCCCCAATTATTTGGTCAGACTTCTTTGATATTGTGAAAGATTCATCTGTTCACTTACCCAACTTGGCTCCCCAAGTGTTGGACTTCTGGGATTAAAGGGACTCTAAACAGGTTAAAGTTAGTGTTATGTTTAGTGTTAGGATCAGGATTAGACCTATTGTTAAAATAAGAGTTACTTTTGTTTTTTTCAAATATCTATAATACTGTGCAGGATTCATCTTTTTTTTTTTTTTTTTTTTTTTTTTTGACTATACTCCAAATGCTTGGGCCTCATACATAAAGGGTTTGCTTTCAGGAACAGTTTCAATTTTCATGTTTCTCTTCTTTATTTCCATGTAGGGGTGAATGAAGTAAAGCTGGAAATCAAACAGGGTTTGGGCAAGCTGCTTGAATAATCACACACTCCATCAATTTTCAGTGAGCATAATCTGGTGTTTGCAATGGAAGTAGTCATAAAATGAAGTAGAAAGTAACAGCTTTATCTCTGGGTGCATTAGGAACAAGCAGAATACCCATGTAATGAAAGAGCTTCAAATATTTTTGGCTGGATTAATTTGATACTGTAGATGATTCATCCTTGACATAGCCTTAGTAGGCTCCCCAAGTTTGGGCCTTCAAGTTTCAGTGGTTCTATGACAGGAACAGTTTGAATTTTTAGGTTTCACTTAATTAGGGACTACAGGTGTGAATGCAATGGAGCTGGAAATAAAACAGTGTTGCTGCTAGCTGCATGAAACTTCACACACTCAATCAGCCCTGTGTGGGCAGTCTTTGTTTTTTCTTTGTGAAATTACCTTAAGCTGAAGCATGAAAAACAATTGATCCATCAGCACTTTAAGGAAAAAAAAAAAAAAAAAAAAACAGGAAAATATGAATGTACTAAAACACCTCCCCCAATTTTCATCAAATTTCTTTGATACTGCACAAGATTCATCTGTTAAGTTGTCCCTTTAGGCTCCCCAAGTTTGGGACTTCTATGATCATAGATATTCTAAACAGGTTAGAATTAGTTTAGGGTTGGGTTAGATACAGTGTTAGAGTGATTTTTGTTCAAATTCATTTGATATTTGGCATAATTTGATTTTTACATAACCTCACTATTTTCCCCAGGTCTGGGCCCTATCCCTTCAATGGTTTGCTCTCAGGAACAGTTTGTATTTTAAGGTTTCCTTCATTTTGACCTATACGGGTAAATGGAAATGGAACTTGAAATCAAACAGGGTTGGTGCTCGCTGCTTAAAACTGCACACACTCAATCAGTTCTATGTGGGCACTCTGGTTTCTTCCTTGTGAAAATTTACCAAAGCTGAAGCATGCAAAAACATCTTTATCCAAAAGTACTGTTGGAGATAACAGGGAAATATACATGTACTGATCTACCTCCCCAAATTATTTGGTCAGATTTCTTTGATACTCCCTAATCCTAACAGAAACACTAGCCCTAGTCTGAGTCTTAAACCTAGATGTAAACCTAACTTTAATGCTATCCCTAACCTTACCTCTAACTATATCACTTACCCTAAGCCAAACCATACCCATAATGAAAAACTTAGTCTTAATTCTAATCCATAGCCTAATCCAAACCCTAAACCTATTACTAATCCTAACCCTAGCCCTCATTCTAGCTCTAAACCTAACTCAAATCATGACCCTAACACAAACCCTCAGTCTAAATCTGATCCTAACCTTAAACCAGACACTAAAACTAGCTCTACCAGTAAACTTATACCTAAACCTAAGCCTAACAGTAGCACTAGACCTAAACCTAATCCTCAATATAGCCATAATTCTAGACCTAGACCTAAAAAAACCCTGAGCCATAGCCCTAACATAATCCTTAACCTAAAGCGAACACTAACCCTATCCCTAGACCTAAACGTAGTCCTAATTCTGGCTTTCACCCTAAACCTAACTCTAACCTGAACACTAACCTTATCACTAACACTAAACCTAGCTCTAAACCTGAACCTAACCCAAAACCTTAAACTAACACTAGACATAGCCATAACCCTAACCCTAAAATTAGCTCTAACCAGAACCCTAGATCTTACATTACACATAGCCTTAAACCTGGGCCTAAACCTAACACAAAACCTAGCACTATTCTGAGACCTAAACCTACCCTAAAAATAAGCATAATCTTAAATGTAGCCCTAACCCAAACCCTCGCCTTAGACATAACCCTAGCTCAAAGTCTAACCCTTAGCCTAAACAAAATCGTAGGCCTATTTGTAAACATAAACCTAACCCTAGCCCTAATCCTGAACTGAAAACTAGTACTAACCCTAGCTCTAAACCTAACATTACCATAACCCTAACCCTAACCCTAACAATAACTTTAGCCCTTGCCATAAACTTAACCCTAAACCATACCAAAAATAAAAACTAAACCTACCCCTGAACCTAAACTTAACCATAATCTAAACTTAACCCTAAACCTAATCTTACATCTAATCCAATACATTACACTAAAACTAGCCCTAACCCTAAAGAAAACCCTAGCCCTAACCGCAACCCTAACCATAGTCATAACCATAACACTAATCTAGACCTAACACTAAACCTAACACTCCCCCTAGCCCTAACCGTAGCTTAAACCCTAACCCTTACACTAACCCTAACAGTAGCCCTAGCCCTAATCATAACCCTAACTCTATCCCTAAACCTAATATTAAACCTAGCCCTAATCCTAGCCCTAATATAGACCTATTCCTAACCCTAACTCTTACACTAGAATTAAGATTAACTATAATTCTCACACAAGACCTATCCCTATTCTAACCCTACACCTTACCGTAACCCTAACGCAAGCCCTAACCCTAGTCATAACCCTTGCCCTAGCACAGAATTATAGATCAAAACCTATCTTTAAAACTAACTCTATCCTTTACCATAACCCTAACCCAAGCCCTAATACTAGTCATAATTTAGCCCTAGCACTAACCTATCTCTAAAACTAACCCTAAACTGAGTCCTCAGCCTAACCCTAAAATTAGCTCTAACCCTAATGTTATTCCTAAAGGTAGCCCTAACCCTAGCCCTAGCCCTAAAACAAAACTGAGCCATATGCCTAACACTAACCCTTACCCTAGGCCAAACCCTAACCCTACACCAGCTCTAACCCTACCCCTAATTTGAAACCTAAACCTAACCCTAAACCTAACCATGACCCATGACCCCAAACCTTAAACCTAGCTCTAGACATCTCCCTAACCTTAAACCTAACCCAAACAATAGGCCTAGCCCTAAACTTAACCATAAAACTAAACTTAATCGTAACCCTATTTCTTACAATACCCATAACCATAACACTAGCCCTAAACCTAATACAAAATTAGTCCTAATCCAAGTTCTAACACGAGCTTTAACCATAAACCTAACTCTAACCCTAGTCCTAACCTTACCTCTAATCCTATCGCTTACCCTAAGCCAAACCCTCACTCTAATGTTAACCATATTCTTAGCACTAATCATTAGCCTAACCAAAACCTAACTCTATAACTAGTTCTAACCTTAGCCTTTATTCTATATATAACCATAAACCGAACCCTAACCCTATCCTTGACCATTATTCTGACTCTAACACTAATCTTAGCTCTAAATCTAAACCTAACCCTAAACTGAATGTTAACACTAGCCCTACTGGTAACCTTACACCTAAACCTAAACCTAACACTAGCCCTAGACCTAACCTAATCCAAAATCTAGCCATAACTATAGCTCTAGACCTAAAGACAAACTAGACCTAGCCTTAACAATAACTCTTAACCTAACCCAAACTCTAAGCCTACCTCTAGATCTCACCGGAGTCCTAATTTGCCGTTAACCCTAACCATTACCATACCTGAACACTGTCATTGACACTAACACTAACCCTAGCTCTAAACTTCACCCTAACCCTAAAACTAACCCTGAAACTACATCTAGCCCTAACATTAACCATAAAACTAGTCTTAATCATTACACTAGTTCTTACATTAGCCATAGCTCTAACCTATCACAAAACCTTGCCCTAATCCAAGCCCTACCTTAGCATTAAACATAAAGCTATTCTAAACAATAACCCTAGACCTAACTATAAACCTAAGCCTAAACCTAGACCTAATCCTAACCATAACCCTAGCCCTAACCCTAACTTTAACCCTATTCATTACCCTAAGATAACTTTAATCCTTATGCTAACCCTAGGCGGAAACCTAATCCTAGCACTAGCCTTAATCCTATCTATAACCTAAACCTAACCTGAACGCTAAATCTAACTGTGTCCTTACAGAATCCCTAAATATAAGACTAATTTGACCCCTAAACCTAAACCTTAACCTAACCCCAACTCTAAACTTAACCCAGACTCTAATAATACTGATAGCTCTAAACCAGACCGTAACAAGAAACCTAAATTTTACAATAAATCTAGCCATAAACCTAGCCCTAAAACTCTCCCTAACAGTACCCTAGACATTACATTATCCCTAGCTCTAATCTAGCCCTAAACCTAATACAAAACTTACTGCACATCCTAGCAAGGAACCTCACTTTAATCATAACCGTAACCCTAACCTTAACCCTAACCTTAACCCTAACCTTAACCCTAATTTTCATCCTAGTCCTAGAACTAGCTATATTGCCATCCTTTACCCTAAACCTAACCTAACGCTAAACCTAACACTAAACCTAGCCCTAACCCTAGGCCTAACCCTAGCCCTAAGACTAACTCTAACTCTCACACTAACCCTATACCTAGTTGTAACCTTATCCCTTACCATCACCATATACATAGCCCTAAACATAGCCCTAACCTAGACCTATACTTAGCACTATCACAAAACCTAGATCTAAACCTAACTCTAAACTTAAGCTTAACCCTATGTCTAAACCTATCCATAACTCTAATCTTATCCCTAATCCTTAACCTAAGCCTAAATCTAACACTTACAATAGCCCTAACCCTAAGACTAATCATAAAACTAGCCCTAACACTAACCCTAGCCATAAAACAAAACCAAGTCATAGCCCTAACCTTAACCCTTAACCAAAAACAAATCATAACCCTACACCTAGCCCTAACCCTATCACTAATTATAGTCTAACCCTAACCCAAAAACTAGCCCTGACCCTGACACTGACCCTAACACTAACCCTGGCTCTAAACATCATCATCACCATAAACCTAACCTTAACATTAGACCTAGATCAAACTCTAAACCTATAACTAGCTGTAGTCATAAACCTAATTCATACATTAGCGGTAGCCTTAACCCTAACCCTAACCTAACCCAAAACCTAGCCTTAATCTTAGTTCTAAATCTAACTTTAAACCTAAACTGAAACCTAACCCTAACCCAAACATTAGCCCTAATCTTATACATAACACTAGCCCTAACCTTAGGGCTAGCCCTATACATTACCGTAACAATAGCCCTAATCCTTCTGATAACACTAGGCCTAACCCTAACCATATAAATTACACTAACCCTAAATCTAACACTAATTCGAGCCCTGCATCTAATCACTAACATAACCCAAACCCTAATCCTGAACCTGATTCTAAAAATAACCCTAGATCTAAATCTGACCCTAACCAAAACCTAACCCTTACACTGGACCAAGCCTTAAATCTAACACTAAATCTATCTCTAACTGTAACCCAAGACCTAACATTTGCCATAGCCCTAATAGACTACCCTTAACCCTAAAACAAATCCTAGTCTTCATCTTAGCCCTAAACATAGCCTTAATCATAACCCTAACTCTAACCCTATTTTTAACCCTAGCCCTTGCTCTAAATCTAGCTATAACCACATCCCTTAGCCTAAATAAAACCCTAACTCTAACCCTAACCCTAGTGGCAACCCTTGCCTTATCCTTAGCCCTAGCACTAGCCCTAGATCTAAATGTAAATGTAAATCTAACCCTAACTCGATGCATAAGCCTAATCTTAAAACTAGCCTTAACCCTAGCCCTAACATATCCCTAGCCATAATTTAGCCCTATTCGTAAACCTAACCCTAACCTTAGCCCTAAGACTAACTCTCTGATACTAGCCCTATCACTCACTCTAACCCTATCCCTTACCATAAACCTAACCCTAGCCCTAACCCTAGTGCTAATCCTTTCTCAGTATTTATCCCTATCACTAACATTAGGCCAAAAGTAACTCTAAAACAAGCCTTAACCCGAAGCCTAAGTCTTAACCTAACACTAGCCCAAACCATAACACTAATCCTAAAATGAGCCCTAACGCTAGCCCTAGCCCTAAAACAAAACTGAGCGATAGTTCTAACCCTAAACATTAACCTAAACCAAACTCTAACCTTACACCTAGACGTAAACCTAGACTTATTTGAGTTGGAAGCCAAACCCTAAAACTAACCCTGAACCTGACACTGATCCTAACACTTCTAGCTCTAAACATCACCATATCTGTAAACCTAACCCTAACACTAAACCTAGCACTCAAACCCTAAAACTAGCCCTAAACTTAAACCTAGTACTTACATTTGCTCTAACCCTAACCCTAGCTCCAACATAACCCCAAACCTAGCCATAATCAGAGACTTAACCCTAGCTTTAAACCTAACCTAACCCTAACACTAGTCCTAATTATAACCATAACTTTAGCCTTAAACTGATCTCTAACTCTATCCATTAACATAACAATAACCCAAACCTTAATGATAACCTAAGCACAAATCTAACCCTATCCTGATTCGTAATTGTTCCATTAGCCTAAACCTAACATGAATCCTATACCTATTCCTATCATTACAATAATGCTAATCCTAAAACTAATTCAAGCCCAAAATTGAAACCTTAACCTACCTCAAACCTTATCTCAGTCCTTGACCCTAATAATACCCCTAGCTCTAAACTTGACCATAACCCAACACCTAAACCTTAGCCGAGACTTAGCCATAAACCTAAACCTAAAATTATCTTTAACCATAATTCTGGACCTGAAATTAGCCCTAGCCCTAATCCTAGACCTAACCCTATAAACACACCTAGCCCCCACTCTTGTCCTAAACCTAGCCTTAATCATAACCCTATCTCTAGCCCTATACCTAACCCTAATTCTAACCCTCATCCTACCTCTAAATCTACCTATAATGTCATCTCTTACCACAAATTTAATCCTAACCCTAACCCTAACCATAGGCTTCAGCTAAACACAAAACCTAGCCCTAATCCTAGCCCTAATTTAGCTCTATCTCTAACCCTATCCTAACCCTAACCCTAAGACCAACTCTAATTCTTGCCTTAGCCCTAACCCTAGTTTTATCCTTATCTGCTACCATAAAACTAACACTAGCCCTAACAGTTGCCCGAAAGTTAGTCCCATCCCTAATCATAACTCTAAATCTAACCTTAAACCTAAGCCTAAGCCTAACACTAACACTAGTCCTAATGCTAATGATAAAAGTAAAACTAGCCCTAACCCAATCCTAGCAGTAAACCAAAATATCACCTTAACCTTAAACCTAACACTAACACTCAAACTACACCTAACCCTAACCCTAAAACTAACCCTAATGGAAACACTAGGTCTTACATTAGCCATTGCCCTAATCCTAGCCCTAACCCTAATACAAATCTAGCCCTAAACCAAGCCCTAAACCTAGCTTTAACTCTAACTCTAACACTAACTTTAGCCCTAATCCTAGATCTAAATCAATCCCTTACCCTAAGTGAATCCTAAACTGAAGAGTAACCCTAGACGTATCTCTAGTCTTTAAACTAACCAAAACTCTAACCTTATTAATAGTCCTAACCCTAGCCTTTGTTTTAGCTCTAACACAATCCCAAACCCGAACCCTAACCCTGATCCTTATTCTGACCCTAACACTAAACCTAGGTCTAAACCTAATACCAACCCGAACCCAAAATTTACCATAATCCTATCCCTAGACCTAATTCTAAACTGAACTCTCAGCCTAGCAATAACCATAGCTCAGAACCTAACCCTTATGCTAAACAAAACCCTAAACCTATTCCTAGTTCTAACCCTCACCTTAACCCTAGCACAAGACCTAATTTTAACTATAACCCTAGCCCTAACCTTAACTCTAACTGTATCAATTACCCTAAACATAGCCCTTACCATAATTCTAACCCTAGGCTTAACCCTAACTCTATCGCTTTCCACAAACCTTTCAATTAGCCTAACCTACCCTGAACACTATACCTAATCCAATTATTGCACTAACCCTAATCCAAATGCTAATTTGATCCCTAAACCTAACCTCAAACGTATACCAAACCTTAATAGTAACCATGACCCTAATAATTCCTCTAGCTATAAACCTGACTCTTACCCTACCTAACCCTTACACTAGACCTAGCCATAAAACTAACCCTAATACTATTCCTAACCTTAACCCTAGACGTGATATTAACCCTAACCATAATCCTAGCCCTAACCCTAACACCAACCCTATCCCTTATCCGAGCCCTATGCATAGCATAATTTTATCCCTAACCCAAACCCTAGGCCTAAACCTAACACTAACCCTAGCCCACATCTTAGCCCTAATTTAGCCCTATCCCTAACCCTATCCCTAATCCTAGCCCAAAGACTAACTCTAACTCTCACCTAACCCTATTTCCAACCCTATCTCTTACTAGAACCCTAATCCTAGCCATAACCCTTGGTCTAACCCTAGCCCTATTCATGGCCCTGGCCATAACCTTAGATCTCACCATAACTCTAAATCTAACCCTAACCCTAAGCCTAAACCTAAACCCAAACCTAACACTAGCCCTAATGCTAATGCTAATCCTAAAATTATCCCTAACACTAGCCCTACAACTAAAACAAAACCGAGCCATAGCCGTAACCCAAACCCTTATCCTAAACCAAACCCTAAACCTACACCTATCACTAACCATATCCTAATTCTAGTCCTAACCCTAACCCGAAAAGTAACCCTGACCCTGACTCTAACACCAACCCTGGCTCTAAACATCATCATCACTGTAAACCTCAACCTAACACTAGACATACCCTAACCCTAACACTATAACTAGCGCTAATCATAACCCTGCTTCATACATTAGCCATAGCCTTAAGCCTAGCCCTAAACTTAACCCAAAACCTATCTTTAAATATATTATCATGTCATCTGCAAATAGCGATAATTTAAGTTCTTCTTTTCCTATTTTTATGCCTTTAATTTCTTTTGTCTGTCTAATTGCTCTGGCTAGTATTTCAAGAACTAAATTGAATAGAAGTGGTGATAGAGGGCATCCCTGTCTTGTTCCAGATTTTAGAGGGAATGCCTTCAGTTTTTCTCCATTTAGGATGATGCTAGCCTGAGGTTTAGCATATATAGCTTTTACAATGTTGAGGTAAGTTCCTGTTATCCCTAGTTTTTCTAGTGTTTTGAACATAAAGGGATGCTGTACTTTGTCAAATGCTTTTTCTGCATCTATCGAGATGATCATATGGTTCTTGTCTTTAAGTCTATTGATGTGTTGAATAGTATTTATTGATTTCCGTATATTGAACCAGCCTTGCATCCCGGGGATGAATCCTACTTGATCATGGTGCACAATTTTTTTGATATGCTTTTGTATTCAATTCACCAGAATTTTATTGAGAATTTTTGCATCCAAGTTCATTAGAGATATTGGTCTGTAGTTTTCTTTCTTTGAAGTGTCTTTGTCTGGTTTTGGGATCAGGGTGATGTTGGCCTCATAGAATGAATTTGAAAGAGCTCCTTCTTTTTCTATTTCTTGAAATAGCTTGAAAAGTATTGGTATTAATTCTTCTTTGAAGGTTTTGTAAAATTCCGCTGTATACCCATCCAGTCCAGGGCTTTTTTTGGTTGGTAGTCTTTTGATGGCTTCTTCAATTTCTTCCTTTTTTATTGGTCTGTTTAAATTGTGTGTGTCTTCCTGACTCAATCTGGGCAGATCGTAAGACTGAAGAAATTTATCGATATCTTCACTATATTCTATTTTATTGGAATATAGGGTTTCAAAATACTTTCTAATTATCTTCTGTATTTCTGTAGTGTCTGTTGTGATATTGTCTTTTTCATCCCGTATGTTAGTAATTTGAGTTCTCTCTCTTCTTCTCTTCGTTAGCATGGCCAAGGGCCTGTTGATCTTATTTATTTTTTCAAAGAACCAACTTTTAGTTTTTTCAATGTTTTTTTTTTTGTTTCAATTTCGTTGATTTCTGCTCTAATTTTAATTATTTCTTGTCTTCTACTACATTTGCTGTTATTTTGCTCTTCCTTTTCTAGGTTTTTGAGGTGTAGTGTGAGTTCATTTATTTGTTGTTTTTTTTTCTTTTTGTGAGGAAAGAACTCCAAGAATTGAATTTCCCTCTTAAAACTGCTTTCATTGTGTCCCATAGATTCCAGCATGTTGTGTCTGTATTGTCATTTGTCTCTATGAATTTTTTTATCTCCTCCTTTATGTCTTCTGTAACCCATTGATCATTCAGTAACATATTGTTCATTTTCCATGTGATGTAGGATTTTTCCTTCCTTCTTTTATCATTGATTTCCAGTTTCATTCCATTATGATCAGATATGGTGCATGGTATTATCTCCACGCCTTTATATTTACTAAGAGTTGCCCTATGGCATAGTATATGGTCTATCTTTGAGTAGGATCCATGTGCTGCTGAGAAGAATGTGTATCCATTTGATGATGGTTGATATATTCTATATATGTCAGTTAAGTCTAGGTTATTGATTGTGCTATTGAGTTCAATAGTTTCTTTATTCAGCTTTTGTCTAGAGGATCTGTCTAATGGTGAGAGCAGTGTGTTGAAGTCACCCATAATTATTGTGTTGTAGTCTATTTGACTCTTGAACTTGAGGAGAGTTTTTTTTTTTTTTTTTATGAACGTTGCAGCTCCATTGTTTGGTGTATACAAATTGATAATTGTTATGTCTTGTTGGTGGATGGTTCCTTTTAACAGTATATAGTGTCCTTCTTCATCCCTTTTTATTAACTTAGGTTTGAAGTTGATTTTATTCGATATGAGCATGGCCACTCCTGCTTGCTTCTGAGGGCCATGTGAGTGATATGATTTTTCCCAACTTTTTACCTTCAGCCTGTATATGTCTTTTCCTATCATATGAGTCTCCTGAAGGCAGCATATTGTTGGATTTGTTTTTTTGATCCAGGTTACTAGCCTATGTCTCTTGATTGGCGAGTTTAGGCCATTAACATTTAAGGTTACAATTGAAATATGATTTGTACTTCCAGTCATGTTTATTTATTTATTTATTTATTTTAGTTTGGCTAGTTTTTACTTTTTGGTTATTTTCCTCCCCCTTTACTGAGATACCTCCTGCTGTTAGTTGTGGGCACTATTTTTCAATTCCTCTTCTTGTAGTATTTTGATCAAAATGCTTTGCAGTGCTGGTTTTCTGGCTGTGAATTCTTTTAGCTTTTGTTTATCATGAAAGATTTTAATTTCATTGTCAATACTGAAGCTTCATTTTGCTGGATACAGTATTCTTGGTTGGAATCCATTATTTTTCAGCATTTGAAATACATTGTTCCAGGATCTTCTCGCTTTCAAAGTCTGTGATGAAAAATCAGTCGTTAACCTAATTGGTTTACCCCTGAATGTAACCTGCCTCCTTTCTCTCGTAGCTTTTAATATTCTCTCCTTGTTCTGTATGTTGGCTATCTTCATAATTATATGTCTTGGAGTTGGTCTATTATGGTTTTGAATGTTTGGGGTCCTGTACGCTTCCAGGATTTGGCAATCCATTCCATCTTTCATCTCTGGGAAGTTTTCTAGAATTATTTCATTTAATAGGTTGTCCATTCCTTTGGTTTGATTCTCTGTGCCTTCTTCTATCCCGATGACTCTCAGATTTGGTTTTTTTATGACATCCCATATCTCTTGAATAGATTGCTCGTGGGATTTAAGCATCTTTTCTGTGTTGACTATATTCTTTTCAAGTTGATAAACTTTGTCTTCATTATCTGATGTTCTGACTTCTACTTGATCTAGTCTATTTGTAATATTCTCGTTTGAGTTTTTAATTTGATTTATAGTTTCCTGCATTTCTAGGATTACTGTTTGATTTTTTTTTAAGATCTCTATCTCCTGGTAAAGCTCGTTCTTTGCCATTTGAATTTGTTTGTTTAATTCATTTTCAAAATATACTTTATTGCTTGGACTTGCTGTCTCATGTCTTCTCTAATATTCCTTTACATCTGAGTTAGGTATGCCTAACTCAGATGGAAAGGTAGACCCCAAAAGGGTCTACAAAGAAACTGCTAGAGTTAATAAATGAATTCATCAAAGTGGCAGGATATAAAATCAACACACATAAATCAAAGGCATTCCTGTATATCAGCATCAAAACTTCTGAAATGGAAATGAGGAAAACCACTCCATTCACAATATCCTCAAATAAAATAAAATACTTGGGAATCAACCTAACAAAAGAGGTGAAAGATTTATACAATGAAAACTACAGAATCCTAAAGAGAGAGATAGAAGATCTTAGAAGATGGAAAAATGTACCCTGTTCATGGATAGGCAGAACTAACATCATCAAAATGGCGATATAACCCAAAGTTCTTTACAGGTTCAATGTGATGCCAATTAAAATCCCAATGGCATTTCTTGTAGAAATGGATAAAGCAATCATGAAATTCATATGGAAAAATAAAAGACCCAGAATAGCAAAAGCAATTCTAAGCAGGAAGTGTGAATCTGGAGGTATAGCGATACCAGAGTTCAAACTGTACTACAAAGCAATAGTAACAAAAACAGCATGGTACTGGTACCAAAACAGGTGGGTGGACCAATGGTACAGAACAGAGGACACAGAAACCAATCCACAAAATTACAACTTTTTTATATTTGATAAAGGGGCTAAAAGCATGCAATGGAGGAAGGATAGCATCTTCAACAAATGGTGCTGGAAAAATTGGAAATCCATATGTAATAAAATGAATCTGAATCCCTTTCTCTCGCCATGCACAAAAGTTAACTCAAAATGGATCAAGGAGCTAGATATCAAATCAGAGACACTGTGTCTGATAGAAGAAAAAGTTGGCTACGATCTACATACTGTGGGGTCAGGCTCCAAATTCCTTAATAGGATGCCCATAGCCCAATAGTTAATAACAAGAATAAATGAATGGGACTTACTTAAAATAAAAAGGTTTTTTTTTTTTTTTTTTTTTTTTTTTTTTTTTTTTTTTTTTTTTTTCTCAGCAAGAGAAACAATAAGAGAGGTAAACAGAGAGCCTACATCCTGGGAACAAATTTTTACCCCTCACACTTCAGATAGAGCCCTAATATCCAGAATATACAAAGAACTCAAAAAATTAAACAATAAGATAACAAATAACCCAATCAACAAATGGGCCAAGGACCTGAACAGACACTTCACAGAGGAGGACATACAATCAATCAACAAGTACATGAAAAAATGCTCACCATCTCTAGCAATCAGAAAAATGCAAATCAAAAACACCCTAAGATACCATCTCACTCCAGTAAGTTTGGCAGCCATTATGAAGTCAAACAACAATAAGTGTTGGCAAGGGTGTGGGGAAAAGGGTACACTTGTACACTGCTGGTGGGACTGCAAATTGGTAAGGCCAATTTGGAAAGCAGTGTGGAGATTTCTTGGAAAGCTGGGAATGGATCCACCATTTGACCCAGCTATCGCCCTCCTCGGACTATTCCCTGAGGATCTTAAAAGAGCGTACTATAGGGATACTGCCACATCAATGATCATAGCGGCAAAATTCACAATAGCTAGACTGCGGAACCAACCTAGATGCCCTTCAATAGATGAATGGATAAAAAAAATGTGGCATCTATACACAATGAAGAACTATTCAGCAATAAAAAAAATGACAAAATCATAGAATTTGCAGGGAAATGGATGGCATTAGAGCAGAATATGCTAAGCGAAGCTAGCCAATCCTTAAAAAACAAATGCCAAATGTCTTCTTTGATATAAAGAGAGCAACTAAGAACAGAACAGGAAGGAAGAGCATGAGGAAAAGATTAACATTAAACAAAGACGAGTGGGGGGAGAGAAAGGGAGAGAGAGGGAAAGCATATGGAAATGGTAGGAGACCCTCAATGTTACACAAAATTACATAGAAGAGGATGTGAGGGGAAAGGGGGGGGAAACAGGGAGAGAATTTAACAACAGCAGATGAAGTAGAGAGGGATGATGGGAGGGGAGAGGAGGGGGGATAGTAGGGGAAAGGAAAGGTAGCAGAATACAACAGTCACTAATATGCCATTATGTAAAAATGTGAGTGTGTAACCGATGTGATTATGCAATTTGTATTAGGGGTAAAATTGGGAGTTCATAACCCAATTGAGTCAAATGTATGAAAGATGATATATCATGAGCGTTGTAATGTTTTGAACAACCAAAAAAAAAAAAAAAAAAACTATCTTTAAACCGAGTAGTAAACCTAGCCTTAACCCTAAACTTAAACCTAAGCCTAACCCAAAACTAGCCCTAATCCTATACATAACCCTAGCCCTTACCCTAGGTCTAAACCTATCCATTACACTAACAATAACCCTAACCCTTAAGCTAATCCTAGGTCTAACCCTAACCATATCCATTACACTAAACCAAACCTAAACCCTAAAACTAATGCTGTCAATACCCTAAACCAAAACCCTAACCTAACCCCAAACCTAAACCTGACCGTGACCCTAAATATAACCTTAGATATAAACCTGAATCTTAACCTAAACCTAATCCTTACACTGGACGAAGCGATAAACCTAATGCTAAATCTAGCCCTAACTATAACCCTAGACCTGACATTAGCCCTAGCCATAATATTATATCTAACCATAACACAAACCCTAAACCTCATCCTAGCCATAAACCTTAACCCTAGCCATAATTTAGCCATATCCCTAAACCTAACTCTAACCCTAGCCCTAAGAATAACTCTAACTCTCACACTGGCCCTATCACTCATTCTAATCCTATCCCTTCCCATAAACCTAACCCTATCCCAAATTCAAGTCCTAACCCTTTCCCTATCCTTAGCCCTAGCACTAAACTTATATAAAAACCTAACTATAAATTTAACCCTAAACCAAAGCCTAAGCCTAAATCTAAGACTAGCCCTAACGCTAACACTAATACTAAAAATTTCATTAATCCTAATCCTAGCCCTAAAACCAAACCAAGCCAAAGCTCTACCCATAACCCTTAACCAAAACCAACCCCTAACCCTACACCTAGCCCTAAACCCAGCCCTAATTCGAGTTTTAAGCCAAACCTTAAAACTAACCCTGACACTTACTCTGACCCTAACACTAACCCAAGGTCTAAACATCACCCTAAACATAAACCTAAACCTAACAGTCAACCAATAAACCTAGCCCTAAAACACTAAAATTAGCCATAAGCATAATCCTAGTACTTACCTTAGCCCTAAACCTAACCATAGCACTAACTTAACCCAAAACCTAGCCCTAATCATAACCATAACCTGAGCCCTAAACTGATTTCTAACTCTATCCATTACCATAACAATAACCCTAACCCTAATGCTAACTCAAGCCCTAAGTTTAAACCTTAACATATCCCCAACCCTAACCCAGAACTTGACCCTAATTATACCCCTAGCTCTAAACCTGATGCTAACCCTAAACTTAACCCTTACACTAGACATACCCATAATCCTTATCAAAACTATCTTTAACCATAATTCTGGACCTGAAATTAGCCCTCACACTAATCCTAGCCCTAACCCTAAAAAAAAAAAAAAAAAAAAAAAAAAAAATCCCTAGCCCTCCTCCTAGTCCTAAACCTAGGCTAAATCATAAGCATTACCATAACCACAGTCTAACCATAATTATAACCCTCACCCTATATCTAAACCTAGCTGTAAAGCATCCATTACCAAAAACATTGCCGGAACGCTAAACCTAAACTCTAAATGCTAACACTAAACTCTAACCCTAACTAACACTAACCCTAAATCTAGGCTTAAACTAAACATTAAACGTAGCCCTAATACTAGCCCTAATTTAGCCCTATCTATAACCCTAACCCTAACCCCAATCCTAGTCCTAAGACTAACTCTCACCCTAGCTCTATCCCTAGTTCTAACCCTATCACTTACCATAACCCTAAACCTAGCCATAACCCTTGCCCTATCCTTAGTTCAAACCTTCAACCTAGGTATAAACCTAATTCCAAATTTAACCCTAACACTTAGCCTAAGCCTAACACTAACACTAGCTCTAACCCTAACCATAGGACTAAATCAAAAAACCTTAACTCTAAAACTTTACTTAACCCAAATTATAACACTACTACTAGACCTAACCCTAGCCCTAGCTTGAATCCTAACCCAAACCCTAAAACCAACCCTGATGCTGACTCATATCCTAACACTCACCCTAGCTCTAAACACCACCCTCACCTTAAACTGAACCCTAACAGTAACCCTAGTCCTAATTTGTGTTCTAACTCTAACCCTAAAACTAAGCCTGACCCTGATTCCTATTCTAACATGAACCCTAGCAAAAATATCACCCTAACCTTAAACATAACCCTAAAACTAAACTTAACCTGTAACCTAACAATAAAACTAACCCTTATGGTAACCCTAGTTCTTACATTAGCCATTTCCCTACCCCTAGCCCTAACCCTAACACAAAACCTACACCTAATGCGAGTCCTAAACCCAGCTTTAACCCTAACTCTAACCATAAACTAGCTCTAAACCAATCACTTATTTAAGCAAAACTTTAAACCTAAGGGTAACCCTAGACCTATCCCTTATCCTTAGGCTAACCAAAACACTAACCTTATTAATAGGCCTTACCCTTGCCCTCATTCTAGATCTAACCCTATCCAAAACCCTAATACTAACCCTGACCCTTCTACTGACCTTACCATTAATCTTAGGTCTAATCCTAACCATAACCCTAAACCAAAACCTACTGTAATCCTATCCCTAGACCTAATCCTGAACCTAACATTGAGCCTAGCCCTAACCATAGCTCAAAACCAAAGCCTTCAACTAAACATAACCTTAACCGAACCCTAGTTCTAAACCTCACCCTAACCCTAAATCAAGACCTAATTCTATCCATAACCCTTGCCCTAAAATTAAGTCTAACTGTATCTTTAACCTAAACATAACCCTTAACCTAATATTAACCATAGGCCTAACCTTAAACGTATCACTATCCCCAAACTTATCAATTACCCTAAACCTAACTTGAAAGCTCGACCTAATACAATCATTACCCTAAACCTGACTCTAACGATAATTCGAGCCCTAACTCTAAACTCAAACCTAAACCTAACCCTGACACTGACCCTAATAATTTCCCTAGCTCTAAACCTCTCTCTTACCCTATATCTAACCCTTACCCTACACCTAGCCATAAAACTAACCCCAAAACTATCCCTAAGCATAAACCTAGGCCTGATATTAGCCCTAGTCATGATACTAGCCCTAACCCTAACATAAAAGCTAGCCCTTATCCTAACCCTAAACATAGCCTTAATTATAATCCTAACCATAACACTAGGCCTAACTCTAACACTACCCCTAGCCCTAATCTTAGATCTAATTTAGCCCTATCCCTAACCTTAAACCTAACCCTAGCCAAAAGACTAACTCTAACTATCACCTTAGTCCTAACACTAGTTCTAACCCTATACTTTACTGGAACCGTAATCCTAGCCCAAACCATAGGTCTAATACTCACCCTATTCATAGTCCTAGCAGCAACCCTAGATCTAACCCTAACTCTAAATCTAATCATAAACCTTAGCCTAACTAAACCTAACACTAGCCCTAACCCTAAGGCTAATCTTAAAACTAGCTCTAACCCTAGCCCTAAAACAAAACCAAGCCATAGACCTAATCCTAACCCTTAATAAAAACTAAGCCCTAACCCTACACTTACCATAACTCTATCCATAATTTGAGTTCTAAGCCAAACCCTAAAACTAACCCTGACCCTGACTCTGACCTTAACCCTAACCCTAGCTCTAAACATCACCCTTACCCTATGCCTAAACATAACAATAGACCTAGCCCTAACCCTAACCCTAAAATTAGCCCTAATCACAACCCAGGTATTTACATTAGCAGCTACACTAAACCTAGCCTTAATTTAACCCCAAACCTAGCCTTATTCCGAGCACTATCCCGAGATTTACTCCTAAACCTATCCCTATCAGTAATCATAAGTATAACCCTAGCTGTAACCCTAGATTTAACCCTAAACCTAACCCTAAGCCTAACCCTATCAATAATCGTAAAAATAACCCTAGTTGTACCCCTATCTCTAACACTATCCATTATCCTAACCATAACCCTATCCCTAATGCTAAACCTGGGCCTAAACTTAACCTTATCACTAATCCTAACCCTATCCATTACACTAAACCTGAAACCTAAACCTAACACTATCTTTACCCTAATCCTAACTCTAATGCTAATTCGAGCCCTAACATTAAACCTTAACCTATCCAAAACACTAATCATGACCCTGACCCTAAGAGTACCCTTAGCTCTAAACCTGAACCTAACCCTGAACCTAACCCTAAACCTAACCCTTACACTAGATGTAGCCATAAACCTAAACCTAAAACTATTTTTAACCATAACACTAGACCTGAAATTAGCTCTAGCCATAGTCCTACCACTAAACCTAGGCTTAATCCTAGACTGAACCATAACCCGAGCCCTAACCCTAGTTCTATTCTTCATCCTAGAACTAAACCTACATATAACCTCATCCTATACCCCAAAACTAACCATAAACCTAACCCTAACCCTAACCCTCACCCTAAACCTAGGCCTAACACAAAGCCTAGTGCTAATCCTAGCCTTTATTTAATCCTAACCTAACCCTAAACATAGCCATAAGACTAACTTGAACTGTTGCCCTAGCCCTAGCCCTAGTTCTATCCTTAGCCTTAATCCTTATCCTTAATCCTTGTCCTAAATCTAAGCCTAAGTATAAATATATACCTAACTCTAAATTTAACTCTAAAATAAGCCTAAACCAAACACGAACACTACCCCTAACCATAATGCTAATCCTAAAATATGCCCTACCCTAGCCCTAGCCATAAACCCAAACCAAGCCATAGCCCTAATCTTAACCCTTAACCTAAATCAAACCCTAACCCTACAACTAACCCTAAAATTAACTCTAAAACTAACCATGACCCTGACACTGACCCTAACATTAATTCTAGCTCTAAACACCACCGTAACCTAAAATTAACATTAACATTATACCTAGTCTTAACCGAACCCTAAAAATAGCCTTAATCATTACCCTAGTTCATACATTAGTCATTGTCCTAACCGTAGCCCTAACCATAACACAAATTCTACACCTAATCCAAGCCCTAACCTTAGCTTTAACCATAATACTAGGCCTAACTCTAATCTTAACCCTAGCCCTAACCTTATTCCTTACACTAAGCCAAACCCTATTCCAAATGCTATCCCTAATCTTAATTCTAATCCTTAGCCTAACTTAAACTCTAATCATAATACTAGTCTTAACCCTAGCCCTCATTCTACCTCTAAAACTATCCCTGATCCTCATGTGACCCTAACAGTAACCCTAGGTCTAAACCTGACCCTAACCCTAAATCAAACCTTAACACTAGCCCTACTGGTAACCTTATAGCTATACATAAGCCTAACACTAGATGTGGACCCAAAGTTAATCCTAAATATATTTATAAATCTAGACCTAGAAATAATCAAAAACCTGTCACTAGCACTAACAATAACCCTTAAACTAAACCGAACACTTACCCTACACCAACACCTAAACCTAGTCCTAATTCTGGCTCTAATGCTAACCCTAACCCTATCCCAAAAACTGACCCTAATTCTAACACTGAACCTAGCTGTAAACATGACACTAACTCAAAACCTAGACATAACACTAGACCTAGACATAACCCTAACCCTGAAATTATCCCTAAACATAACCCTAGCGTTTACATTAACTATAGCCCTAAACATATTATAAAACCTGAGTATATACCAAGGCCTAAACTTAGCTCTGAGCATAACCCGAACCCTAACAGTAGCCCTAAACCTCGCCCTAACCTACGCCTTGCCTTAGATCTAACCCTAACCTTTACACTAAACATAACCCTAGATCTATCTAAACACTAACCCTAACCCTAGCTGTAATCCTAACATTAAACCTAGTCTGAACTTTAGCTCTAAACATATCCATTACCCTAACCCTAACCCTAATTTAAACTCCATCCCTAACACTAAACCTAACTCTAATCTTAAGTGTAAACCTAGACCTAAACCTAAACCTAACCCTCACCCTAGCCCTAATTCTAGTTCAAACACTAACCCTTACCCTAACTTAACTATAACCCTAGCCCTAAACTTAACACTTACCCTAACCCTAAAACTTACCCTAAATCACACCGTTAATCTATTCCTAAACCTAGCCCTAATCCTAGAGTTGATCCAAACCATAACCTAGCCCTAACCCTAGCTCTACACCTCTCCATTACACTAAACATAACCCTAACACTAATGGTAACCTTAACCCGATTGCTAAACCTAACTCATCCATTACCCTAAACCTTTACTGAAACCTAAACTAAACCTTATCCATTACCCTAATCCTAAACCTAACCCTAATGCTACTTTGAGCCTTAACTCTAAATCTTTATCTAATCCAAATGCTAATTCTGACACTGTTCCTGACCCTAATAATAATCCTAGCCCTCAAGATGAACTTTATCCTAAACCTAACTCTTACAATAGACCTAATCATAACCTAACCCTAAAACTATTTTTAACATTAACCCTAGACCTGTTAATAGCCCTAGACCTGGTCCTAGCCATAACCCTAACAGAAACCCTAGACCTTAACCTAGCCCTAAACCTAGACTTAATCCTAAACTGAAACATAACCCTAGGCCTAATCCTAATTCTAAATCTCACCCTATACCTAAAGCTAGCTATAACCCCACCCATTTCCCTAACTTTACCTTAACACCAGTGCTAACCCTAACTCTTGCCCAACCCCTTAGTCTAACCCTAACACTAACCCTAGCCTTAATACTAGCCCTAATGTAGCCTGACCACAACACTAACACTACCCTAATCCTAAGCTCTAATTTAGCTCTAAATCTAACCCTAACTCTAGCCCTAATCCTAGCCCTAACTCTAACACTAACCCTAATCCTAATCCTAGCCCCAATTTAGCCCTAACACTTGTCCTAACCCTAGCTCTAATCCTAGCCCTAATTTAGCCCTAAACCTAAACCTAACCCTAAGACTACTACCATGACTAACTCTAATTCTCACCCTACCGAATCCCTAGTTCTAACCATATTCATTACCATAACCTAACCCTCACACTAACCCGAGCCCTAGCCCTACCCTAACCCTAGATCTAACACTAACTCTAAATGTATCCCTCACCCTAAGCCTAAACCTCAACCTAACACTAGCCCTAACCCTGATACTAATCCATAATCTAGCCATAACCATAGCCCTAGCCCTAAAACAAAACCAATGTATATCCCTAACCCTTAACTTAAACCAAAACCTAACCATACAACTACTACTAACTTTAGCCATAATTCGAGTTTTAACCCTAACCCGAAAACTAACCCTGAATCTGAAACTAACCCTAACAATATCGCTTGGTCTAAACATCACCCTAACCCTAAACCTAACCATAACACTAGACCAAGCCCTAACCCTAACCTTAAAACTAGCACTAATTGCAACACTAGTTCATACATTACCATAGTCCTAATCCTAGCCCTAACCAAACCCAAAACCAAGCCCTAATCCGAGCCTTAACCCTAGCTTTAAACCTAACCCTAACCCAGAACATAGTCCAAAAATTTACCCTAACCCTAGCCAGAATTCTAACCATAACACTAGCCCTATCACTAGCTCTAACCCTATCCATTACCCTAATCATAACCATAACTCTAATGGTAACCCTAGGCCTAACCCTAAACTTATCCCTAACCCTAACCTCTTTCATTAACCTAAACCTAAACTGAACCCTAAACCGAATCATATCATTACCCTAACTCTAAAGCTAATGCTAATTCAAGTCTTAACCCTAAACCTTAACACAACACAAAATCTAACTTTGCACCTTCCCATGAAAATATACCTAGCTGTAACCCTGAACCTACCACTAAACCTAATTCTTATACCAGACCTTGCAAAAAACCTAACCCTAAAACTATGGCTAGCCAAAATCCTAGACCTGACATTTGTCCTATCCGTATTTCTAGCCCTAAAATTAACACAAAACATACCCAAACACTAACACTTACCCTAGCTCTAATCCCATTCATAACCCTAGCTCTAAATTTAGCCTAACCCTACCAATTACCCTAAACATAACCCTAATTATATTGCTAATCCTAGGCCTAAATCTAACCTTATCCTTAACCATAACCCTATCCATTTTGCTAAATCTAACCTGAACCCTAAACTAAACCCTATCATTACCCTAAACCAAACCGTAACGCTAATTCGAGCCCTAACCCTAAACCCTAAACTAAACAAAACCCTAAACCCGAAGCTGACCCTAATAATACTGCCAGTTCTAAATTTGACCCCTATCTGAAACCTAACACACTAAACATAGCCATAAACCTAACACTAATCTTTATCCTAAGCGAAAATTTCAATCTATTACTACTCCTAAACTTAGCCCCCAATCTAGCTTTAACCATAACCCAAACCCTAAACCTAAACCTTACACTTATTCTGACCCTAACAGTAACTGTATGTCTAAACCTGAACCTAACCCTAAACTGAACCCTAACATTACCCCTACTAGTAATCATATACTTAAACCTAAACCTAACAATAGCCCCAGACTTAAACCTAATCCTAAATCTAGCCATATCTCTAGCCCTAGACCTGAACAACATCCTAGCCCTAGTCCTAACAATAACCCTTTACCTAATTCAAAAACTAACCATACACCTAGACCTAACCCTAGTCCTAATTCTGGCACTAGAAACAACATTAACTCTTACCTGAACACAGGCCCTGACCCTAACATAATCCTAGCTCCAAAGCTCACTCTAAACCAAACCTAATCCAAACACTAGACCTAGCCATAACCCTATCACTAAAACTAGCCCTAATCATAACCCTAGCTCTTACATTACACATGGCCCAAACACTAGGCCTAAACTAGCCCAAAACCTAGCTGTAATTTTAGGTTTGAACACAGCCCTTAGTGTAACCCTAAACCCAACCCTAGCCCTAACCCTAACCCTAAGCCTCCCTTTAGACCTAACCCTAGCTCAAAGCATAACATTTATCCTTAACATAACCCTAGCTGTATCTGAAACCCAAACCTAACAATAGCTCTAATCCTAACATTAAACATAGACCTAAACATAGCTCTAATTATATCAACTACCATAACCCTAACCCTAATCATAACCATAAGCCTATCCCTAAACCTAGCTCTAATTCTATCCACTATGCTAACCACAATCCTACCCCTAATGTTAATCCTAGGCTTAACGCTAACCCTATCACAATCCCTAAACATATCCATTGCCCTAAATCTAACTTGAACCCTAATCCTAAGCCTATTCATTACCCTAACCCTAAACCTAACCCTAATGCTAATCGAGCCCTAAACCTAAAAATTAACCTAAACCAAACCTTAAGCCAAATACTGACCCTAATAATACACATAGCTTTAAACTTAACCCTTACCCTAAATCTAACCCTTACACTAGACTTAACCATAAACGTAAACCGAAATCTATCTCTAATGTAACCCTAAACCTGACAATAGCCCTAGCCCTAATATTAGCCCTAACCCAAACACAAACACTATCTCTTATCCTAGAATAAAACTTAGCCTTAATCATAACCCTAACCCTCATTCTAACACTTTCCCTAGCCTTAGACCTTGTTATAACCCCGTTGCCTACCCTAAACCAAACCCAGACCTTAATATTAACATTAAACCTAGACCTAACCTTAACCCTAGGACTAATCCTAACAATAAACCTAGCCCTAATCCTAAACCTAACCCGAATCCTAGCTTTAAGAATAACTACAACTCTTGCTCTAGCCCTAGAACTAATTCTAACTCAATCACTTACCATAATCTTATTCCTGGCCATAGCTTACATTAACCATAGCCCTAACCTTACATTTTGCCCTAACCGTAGATCTAAACCTAACTCTAAATCTAAACCTAATTCTAAAACTAAACCTAAACCTAACACTAGCCCTAACCCTAAAGCTAATCCTAAAACTAGCTCTAACCATAGGCTTAGACCTAAAACCAAACTGAGCCATAACAATAGCCCTAAACTTTTACCTTAACCAAACCTTAACCTTATATCTAGCCCTAAGCCTAGCCCTAATTTGAGTTCTAAATTTAACCCTAAATCTATCCCTAAACCTGTCTCTGACATTAACACTAACCCTACCTGTAAACATCATCCTAAACCTAAACCTTAACCTAACACTAGACCTGGTCCTAACCCTAATTCTAAAACTAGTTCTAATCATAAACTTAGATCATGTATTAGCCCTAACCTTAAACCTAATGGTAACACATCCCTAGCCCAAATCCGATACCTAACCCTAGCTTTCACCCTAACCTTAACGCTAACACTATCCCTAACCTTAACGCTAACACTATCCCTAACCCTAACCCGAAAGATAGCTCTAACCCTAGCTCTAACCTTATACTTTAAACTAGTCAAACCCCAACCCAAATGCTAACCCTAGTCCTAAAATTAGTCCTTAGTCTAACCCAAACCCTAACCCTATTACTTGTCCTAACAATAGCCCTCATTCTTGTTATAACCATAACACAAATTCTAACCGTAACCCTGACCCTTATTCTGACCCTGAACCTAAACCAAACCCTAACACTAGCCCTACCCATAACCCTATAAATAAATGTAACCCTAATTCTAGACCTAGATTAAACCTAATCATACATCTAGCCATATCTTTAACCAAGACCTAAAAAAAAAATAGCCCTAGCTCAAATGATAACCCTTAACCTAAGCCAAACACTAACCTTACCTCTAGACATACCAATCCTAATTCTGGCTCCAGCTCTAATCCTAACCCTAATCCAAACACAGACTCTGACATAACACTAAACCTAGGTATAAAACTGACCTTAACTGAAATTTAAACCTAACACTAGAACTAGCCATAACCGTAAACATAACCCTTACATTACTATAGCACTAAAACTAGCTCTAAACCTAACACAAAACCTAGCCCTAATCCTAGGCCTAAATCTAGCCCAAAGCATAACCCTAAACCTAACCTAACCTTATCCCTTACCGTAAGCTTAACACTCATGCTAACCCTAACCATCGTCTTAGACCTAACCCTAGATAAATCCCAAAACTGAACCCTAAACATAACCCTAGCCCTATCCCTAAACCAAATCCTAATCCTAGCCCTAATCATAATGTTAACACTAGCCCTAATACTATCTCTAAATTTATCCAACACACTAAACAGAACATTAACCCTAATGATAACCTTAGCTCTAATCCTAATTTTAAACCTATTCCTAGATCTAACCCTAAACCCAACACTCATCGTAGCCTTTACCCTACATAAAAGCCTAACCCTTACTCTAACTCTAACCCTAGCCCAAAACCTAACACTAACCCTAAACCTAAAACTCCCCCTAACCCTAACCTGACATCTAACCCTATCCATTACCTATCTCAAATGATAATCTTAGTCCTAATATTAACACAAACCGTAAACCTAAAACTACCCTTAAAACTAACCCGACATCTAACCCTATCCATTAACCTAACTCTAAAGATAACCTTTGCCATAACCCTAAAACTATCCCTAACCGTAACCGTAAATCTAACCCTAGACATAATCCTAAACCTAATCCTCACCCGAGCACTATCCATAGCTCAAAACCTATCCTGTACCCTAAACCTAACCCAAACCCTAACCCTAGGCCTATCCCTATCCTTATCTCTAGCCCTAATCCTATCCAAAACCCTAGCCCAAACACTAGATCTAATGCTGTTCATTACCCTAACAATGACCCTAACCCAAATGCTAACCCAAGGCCTAACCCTAACCCTATCACTAACCCTAACCCTACCAATTATCCTAATCTTATCTTGAATCCTAAATTTAAACCTATCCATAAACCTAACCCTAATTCTAACCCTAATGCTAATTTGAGCCCTAACCCTAATAATTAACCTAACACAAACCCAAAACCTGAACCTTACCCTAAAAATGCACCTTACTCTTTACCTGGGCCTTACTTTAAACCTAACATTAGACCTAGCCATGAATCGAACCCTATAACTATCCCTAGCTGTAACCCTAAACCTGACATTATCCCAATCCATGAAACTTGCCCTAACCCTAACATAAAACCTAGCCCTCATCCTAACCCAAAGTCTAGCCTTAATTCTAACACAAACCTAACCCAAGACCTTAACTTAATTCTAATCATCGCCCTAGCCCTAAACCTAGCTATAACCCCAATCCCTTGCCCTAAACCTAACCCTAATCTAATCTTCCCCATCCCTAAGCCTAAACCTAATCTTAAGCATAGCCCTAACAATAGGCCTAACCTTAGAACCAATCCTAGACATATCCCTAGCACTAATTTAGCCCTAAACTTAACACTAACACTAGCCTTAAGACTAACTCTAACTATTGCCTTAGCTCTACTCCTAGTTCTAACCCTATCACTTACTGTAACCCAAACACTAGACCTAACCTTAGCTCTAACCATAGTCATAGCCCTAACCTTAGAAATAACCATAACTCTATATGTACCACTAAGCCTAAACTCACCCTATCACTAGCAGTAACACTAAGATTAATTGTAAAACTACCCTTAACTTTATCATTAGCCCTAAAACATAACAGCCATAACACTAACCCTAAACCTTAACCTAAACCAAAACTTAACCCTACATCTAGCCCTAAGCCTACCCTAATTTGAATCCTATCCCCAACCCTAAAACTAACCCTGACCCTGATTCTGAACCTAAAACTAACCCTAGCTCAAAATATCACTGTGAACTTAAACCTAACCATTAAACTAGGCTTAGCCCTAACCGTAACCCTAAAATTACGCCTAATCATAATTCTAATTCTAACATTAGCTGTACCCTAATACTAGCACTAATGTTACCCAAAATTTAGCCCTAATGTGAGCCCCAACCCTAGCTTTAACCCTAAGTATAAACCTAAACCAAGTCCTATCCCTTACCCTAAACCTAACCCTAAATTTAATCCTTGCACTATCCCTAAACCTAACACTAACCCCAACACTAGCACCTACCATAACCCTAGCCCTAACTCTAGCTCTAACCTTATCCATTACACTAACCCTAACCCTAATCCTAACCCTAATGCTAACCCTTGGCCTAACCCTAACACATTTGCTAACCCTAACCTATCCATTACCCTAAACATAACCGTAACCCTAAGCCTAACCAAACACTAAACCTAGACGTAACACTAACCCTAAATGTAGCCCTAATTGTAACCCTAGTTCTCACATTAGCCATAGCCCTAAAGCTAACACAAAACCTAGCCTAGACCTAATCCAAGCTCTAACCCTAGCTTTAACCCTAATCCTAAAAATAACACTAGCCATAACCTTAACCTAACCCTAGTCTTTTTTTTTAAGAGAGAATGAGAGAGAGAGGGAGAGAGAGAGAGAATTTTTAATATTTATTTTTTAGTTATTGGCGGACACAACATCTTTGTATGTGGTGCTGAGGATCCAACCTGGGCCGCACGCATGCCAGGCGAGTGTGCTACCGCTTGAGCTACATCCCCAGGCCCTAACCCTAATCTTAACACTAGTGCTAACCATATACCTTACCCTAAGCCAAACTATAACCTTAAAGATACCCTTGTCCTAAATTTAATTCTTAGTCGAACCCAAAACCTAACTCTATTACTAGTCCTAACCCTAATCCTCAATCTAGTTGTATCACTATCCCAAACACTAACACTAACCCTGAACCTTATCTGACCCTAACACTAACCATAGGTCTAAACCTGACCCTAACCCTAAACCGACCCCTAACATTGGCACTACATGTATCCCTATAACTAAACCTTACACTAACACTAGACCTAGACCTACACTTAATCTATTATCTAGTGATAACTCTAGGCCTAGCCCTAAACAAAAACTTCGTCCTAGCCCTCATAATAACCCTTAAGCTAACCCAAACACTAACCATACCCCTAGACAAACCCTAGTCCTAATGCTGGCCCTAACAATAAACCTAACCCTAAACCAAACACTGACCTTCACCCTAACACAAACCCTAGCTCTAAACCTTATACTAACAAAACACATAACCCTAACACTAGACGTAACCATATTACTAACCCTGAGACTAGCCATCACCATAGGCCAAAACCTACCTCTAACTCTATACATTACCCTACCCTAACCCTAAACCTAATGCTAAACCTAGCCCTAATCCTCACACTGACTCTAACCCTAATTCTCATCCTAATCCAAACCCTAGCTCAATCCCTAACCCTTAAAATAAAACTAGCCCTAACACTAATCCATGGCCTAAATCTAAACCTAACCTAAACCCTAGCCCTAATACTAACCTTAACCCTCTCCTTAACCCTAGTTCTAAGCCTACATATTACCCTAACTCTAACCCTAAACTTAATGATAACCCTATCCCTAACCCTAGATCTAACCCTACCCATTACCCTAACCCTATCCCTAACCCTGATGATAACCCTAGCCATTACCCTAAATCTAACCTAACACTAACCCTAGACATAACCAGAAACCTAACCCTTGCCATAGAGCTGACACTTGCTCAAACCCGAACCATTACCCTAAACATAACACTAAACCTATACCTAAACATAACCTTAAGCCTAACCCTACCCTAACACAACATTAAACCCTATCCAATACCCTAAACCTAATGATAAACCTAGCCCTAATCTTAACACTAACCTTGAACCTAACCCTAACTATAACCTAGACCTAACCCTAAATGTAACCCTTGCTCTACTGATAACCATAGCTCTAACTCTAAACCATACCCTAAACCTAAACCTCACCCATACCCTAAACCTAACCCTTACACTAGACCTAGCCATAAATCTAACTCTCAATCTATCCCTAATGTAAGCCTTGACCTGATACTAGTCCTAGCCCTAATTCTTGCCATAACCCTAAAACAAACCAGAGCTCACATCCTAGCCCTAAACCAAGCCTTATTATTAAACCAAACCATAACCCTAGCCCTAACCAAAATTGTAACCTTCAACCTAACTCTAAAACTAGCTCTAACCCCATCCCTTCCTCTAAACCTAAACCTATCCCCAAACCTAAACCTATGTCTAACCCTAATACAAATGCTAGACGTAATCCTAGCCCTAATTTACCCCTAAACCCAACCTAACCATAGCCCTAAGACTAACTCTAACTCTCGCCCTAGTCATATTTCTAGTGCTAACACTATCCCTTACCATATTCCTATCACTTTCCTTTACATTAGCCCTAACCCTAGCTCTAGCCCTAATCTTATATCTAAGCCTAACTCTAAATCAAACCCTAACCCTAAGCTAAACCTCTCACTAAAACAAGCTGAAATAATAATGCTAATCCTAAAACTATACTTAACCTAGCACTAGCCCTAAACAAAAACCAAGCCATAGCCCTAACCATAACCTTTAACATAATCCAAATCCTAAACCTACACCTAGCCCTAAACCTAACTCTAATTTGAGTCCTATACCTAACCCTAAAACAAACCCTGACCCTTACTCTGACCCTAACACTTACCCTAGCTCTGAACATCACTCAAAACCTATACCTAAACCTAACCCTATACCTAGCCCTAACCCTAACCCTAAAACAAGTTCTACTCATAACCTTAGTTCTTACATTAGCTGAAGCCCAAAATCTAGCCCTAATCTAACCCAAAACCTATCCCTAATCAGAGCCCTAACACTAACTTTAACGCTAAAGAAAAACCTAATTCTAGTTCTT
Source organism: Marmota flaviventris (assembly GCF_047511675.1). NCBI lineage: Eukaryota > Metazoa > Chordata > Mammalia > Rodentia > Sciuridae > Marmota > Marmota flaviventris. The sequence goes on from NC_092508.1 coordinate 113,441,402, forward strand.
ACACTTACCCTAATCCTAACCATAAGCCTAACCCTTGCCATTACCCAAAACCTAACCCTAACCCTAGCCTTAATCCTAACAATAAACCTAGCCCTAACCCCAGCTGTAACCCTATCCATTAACCTAATCCTAATCCTAACCCTAGGATAACACTGAACTTATTCCTAACCCTAAACCTGTACATTACCATAAACCTAACCTGAACCCTAAACCTAACCATATCCATAAATTTAATCCTAACACTAATAAGCTTAACCCTAAAACTATCTCTAACCATAACCTAGACCTGACATTAAGCCCTAGCACTAATGAAGCCCTAAGACTAGAACAAAATCTAACCCGAATCCTAGCCCTAATCTTAGCCTTAATCCTAAACCTAACCCTAACTAACCATAGATCTAAACCTAATTTTAACCCTTGCCTTAGTTCTAAAGCTAGCCATAACATTGTATCTATCCATAAGCATAACCATAACCCTAGCCATAAACCTAGGCTCAGCCTTAATACTAACCCTAGCTCTAATCCTAGCCCTAATTAAGCCATAATTCTAACCCTATATCTAAACCTAACACTAAGACTAACTGTAACTCTCGCCCTAGCACTAGCCCTAGTTCTTACACTATCCCTTATGATAATTCAAACTCTAGACCTAAACTTAGCCGTAACCTTCACTGTAGTCCTAAACTAAGATCTAACCCTATCTCTAAATATAACCATAAACCTATGCCTAAACCACACCCTAACACTAGCTCTAACCCTAATGCTAATTTGAAAATTAGCCCTAGCCCTAGCCCTCAAGCAAAACCTAGCCATAGCAGTGACTCTAAACCTTAACCTAAACCAAAACCTAACCCTACAACTAGTCCTAACCCTAGACCTAATTTGAGACCTAACCCTAACTCTAGAACTAATACTAACACTGACTACGACCTTAACACTAACCCTAGTTCTACACATTACCCTATCCCTAAACCTAATCCTAACACTAGTCCTCGCCCTAGACCTAACCCTAAAACTAGCCATAATCTTAATGCCAGTTCTTAAATTAGCCATAGCCCTAAAACTAACACAAAACCTAGCCGTAATTCAAGCTTAACCCTAAATTTAACCCTAACCCTAACACTGGCACTAACCCTAGCCTTATGCCTAGTCCTAATCCTAGCTCTAACCCTAAGTCTTACACTTTGTCAAACCCTTACCCTATGGCTAATCTAGTCCTAACCCTAATACTTTGCCTACCCCAAAACTTAACTCCATTCCTAGTACTAACCTTAGCCCTCATTCTAGTTCTAAATTTAATCCAAACCCTAACCCTAACCCTGACCCTTATTCTGACCCTAACACTAAACCTAGGTTTAAACCTGACTCTAAATTTTATCCAAAACTTAAAACTAGCCTTACCAGTAACCCTAACCCTAAACCTAACACTAACACTAGCAATAGACCTAAACGTAATCCTAAATGTAGCCATAACCCTGGCCTTAGCCCTAACAATATCCCTTAAACAAACCAAACACTCACTCTATCCATAGACCTACCCAAGTCCTCATTCTGGACTAACACTAAATCTAATCCTAACCTGAACCCTGAAACTGACCCTAACAAAAACCCTAATTCTAAACATTATCCTAACCAAAAAACTAACCCAAAAACTAGAAGAACTCTAAATCTAGCCATAAACATAACTGTAGATCTTACATTACCCATATACCTAACACAAGCCCTAAAATTCACACAAAACCTAGCCATAATTATAGCCAAAACCTAACCCTAAGCATAACACTAACCCTAAAACTAGCCCTAACCCTAAACCTAACCCTAACCCTTGTTCTACCCCTAACTCTAGCTCAAACCCTAAACCTTACCCTAAATATAACCCTAGCCAAAACTCTAAACCTCACTAACTCTATCCCTAATCCTAACTGTAAACATAGCCCAAAGCCTAGCTCTAACTCTATCCATTACTCTAACCATAACCGTAAAACTAATGCTAACTCCAGCCCTAAACCTAACCCTAACCCTACCCTAGCCCTGACTGTAACCCTAACCCTCACCTTAGCCCTAAACCTAGCTCAATCCCTAACCATTACACTTAACCTAACCCTAACACTAACCCAAGGCCTAACCATAGCCCTAACCCCAGCCCTAATCCTAACCTTAACCTTAGCCCAAACCCTAGCTTGAACCCTACCCATTACCCTAACCCTAAACTTAACCCTAATGATAACACTAGACCTAAAGGTAAATGCACCCTAACCCTAAACCGAAACCTAATCCTAGAGCTAATAGTGAACCTAACCCCTAACCCTAAATCTAAGTTAGCTCAAATCCTAAACCTAATTCTAAACCTAAACCTAAGGCTAACATAAACCTAAAACTATCTTTAACCTGACATCTAAACATATTACCCTAATCCTAATGATAACCCTTGCCCTAACTGTAACACTAACCCTGACCATAAACCCAGAACAAACTCTAAATAAACCTTAGCCATAGCAAAAATCCTAGCTCAAACCCTAAACCTAATCCTAACTGTAACCCTCACCCTAACCCTGACCCTAACCCTAATTCTAGCCCTATTTTTACCATAACCCTAGCCCTACCCTAGGTCTAAGCTTATAAATTACCCTAATGATAACCATAACCCTAATGCTAACCCTAAGACTAATCCTCATACTATCACTATCTTAAACCTAACCTGAACCCTAAACCTAACACTACCCATTACCTTAACCTTAATTCTAACCTTAATGCTAATTTGAGGCTTAAACCTAAACTTTAACCTAACCCAAACCCGAAGCCTGACTCTGACTCTAATAATACCCCAGCTCTCATTCTGACCCTTTCCCTAAACTTAACACTTTAATTTGACCTAGCCATAAACATAACCCTAAAAATATCACTTAATATAAATCTTGACCTGACATTAGTTCTAGCCCTAAATCTTGACCTATACCTAACACAAAACCTAGCCCAATCCTTGAATCTAGCCTTATCCTAAACCTAACCATAACCCTAGATCCAACCCTAAAGCTAGTCATAAAACTAGCTCTAACCCTAACCATAACAGTAAAACAAAATCGAGAAACAGGCCTAACACTAACCTTAACTTTTAAAACAAATGCAAGCACTACATCTAGATCTAACTCTAGCCCTAATTCGAGTAATAATCATAACCTTAAAAATAACTCTGAACCTGAATTATATTCTAACACTCATCCTAGCTCTTAACACCACCCTAAATATTAACTGAACCCTAACAGTAACCCTATCCCTAATTCGGGTTCTAATCCTAACCCTAAAACTAACCCTGACTTGACTAATATCCTAACACTAAGCCTAGCTATAAATATCACTCTAATCTTAAACCTAACCCTAACAATAGACCTATCCCTACCTCTAACCCTAATTGTAACCCTAGTTCTTATATTAGCCATTGCCCTAACACTAGCCTTAAACCTCACACAAAAACAGGTCCTAATCTGAGCCCTAAACCTAGCTTTAACCCTAACCATAAACCTAACCCTAGCCCTAACACTATACCATACGCTGAGCAAAACCTTAAACCTAATGGTAACCCTAGACCTATCCTTAATCCTTAGGCTAACCAAATCCTAACCATATTAATAGCCCTAACCCTAGATCTTATTCTAGCTCTAATATTATCACAAACCCTAACCCCAACGCTGAACCTCATTCTGAACATAATATATACCCTAGGGCTATCCTGACCCTAACCGTAAACCAAACCCTAACACTAGCCCTACTTGTAAACTTATGCCTAAACCTAACCCTACCACTATCTGTAGACCTAAACCTAATCCTAAATCTAGCCTGAACTCTAGCTCTAGACCTAAACAAAATCCTAGCGCTAGCCCTAATAAAAACCTTTACCTCACCCAAATACTAACTCAAACCCTAGACTTAAACCTAGTCCTAATTCTGGCTGTAACCCTAACTTTAACTCTAACCCAAACACTGACCCTGCCTTTAACACTAAACCTACCTCCAAACCTGAAACTAACCAAAACCTAAACCTATTTCTAGACCCAGCCATAACCCTAACCCTAAAAATAGCCCTAATCATAACCCTAGATCTTACATTACCCATAGCCCTAACCCTAGGCATAAACCTAACACTAAACATAGAGCTAATTTTAGGCCTAAACCTAGCCTTAAGCATAACACTAAACCTAACACTAGCCCTACATGTAACCCTAGCCCTCACGTTAGTCCTAAGATAGTCAAAGCCTAACTTTTACCCTAAACATAAACCTAGACCTATCCCTACCTCTCACCCTAAACCTAGCCCAAATATTAAACTTAACCTAGCCCGAAACCTAGATCTAAACCTATCCATTACCCTAACCCTAAACCTAACCTTATTGAAAATCCTGGCCAGAACACTTATGTTAAACCTAAACCTAACTGGAAAACTAACCAGAGACATAACCTTAAAATTAACATTCAGCATAGCCCTAACTCTAGATCAAACCATAAACCTAACCATAATGCTAAACATAACCATAGCTCTAATCCTAAAACTATCACTAATTCTAAATCTAAACCAAATCTAAACCTAAACTAACCCTATCCATTACCTTAACCGGAACCCTAATGTTAATGATAACCCTATCCCTAACTCTAACCCTAATCTTAAACCTACCATTACCTTATCCCTAGACCTAACCCTAAACCTAGCCCTAACCCTAGCTCAAAACCTAACCCATACCATAAACCTAAACATAACCATAGCCTTAACATTAATCTTAAAACTAAATCTAACCCTGAACCTAAATGTAAACCTACATCTAAACATATCCATTACCCTAACCCTTATCCTAAACCTAATGTTAACCCTAGCCCTAAACTTAACTCTAACCCTAAACCTATCATAATCCTCTCCCTAGACCTAAGGCTGAACCTAATCCTTGATCTAGCCCTAGCACTAACACTAGCTCAAACCATAGCTGTTACCCTAAATATAAACCTATCCCAAACCCTAATCCCAATCCTTGCCCTAATCCTAACTATAAACATAGCCCAAACTCTACCTCTAACTCTAGCCATTACCCTAATCATAACACTAAACCTAATGCTAAACCTAGCCCTAACAATAACCATAACCCTTACTCTATCCCTAGTCCTGATTCTAGCCTGAAGCCCCAACCTAGCCGTAACACTTACTCAATCCCTGACCCTTACCTTAACCTAACCATAAGAAATGATAAGCCTTACCATAAACTTAACCCTAGCCCTAGCCCTAATCCTAAACTTAAAACTAGACTTTGCCTTAGCTCTAAACCCATCAATTACCCTGACCCTAAACATAAACATCACCATAACCTTAACCCTAACCCTAAACCTACTCTAACCCTAACTGTAAAACTAACCCTACACCTAACAATAAACCTAAACCTTGCAATAGTCCTAAACCTAGCTCAAACCCTAACAATTATGCTAAACTTAACACTAACCCTAGTCCTAAATCTAAACCTAACCCTAACCCCCCTAACTTAACATCTAAACCTGTCCATACACTTAACCCTAATGGTAACCCTAATCCTAACCCTAGACCTAATCCTAAGCCTAACCCTATCCTTAGCACTAACCCTAGCTCAAACCCTAAGCCATATTCTAAACCTAACCCTAGCCTTAAACCTAACCCTAAATATAGCCGTAATACTAAACATAACCCTAGCCCTAACCCTAGCTCTAAAACTATCCATTACCCTAATGATAACCATAAACCTAATGCTAACCCTAGGCCGAACACTAACCCTATCCATTACCTTAAACCTAATCTGAGCCCTAAACCTAAACTGAAGCCTAAACCTAACATTATCCATTATCCTAATTCTAACTCAAACCTAATGCTAATTTGAGCCATAACCCTAAACCTCAACCTAACACAAACCCAAAACCTGACTCTATTATAATACCCTAGCTCTCAACTTGAACCTCACCATAAACCTAACTCTGACACTAAACCTAGCCATAAATCTTACCCAAAAACTATTCCTAACCATAACCCTAGACCTGATATTAGCCCTAGCCCTAATTCTTGCCATAAACCTAACACAAATGCTAGCCCTCATCCTAGACCTATAACTAGTCTTGATCCTAACCCAAACCCTAACTCTAGCCATATCCCTAATTTTATCCCTCACCCTAGTTCTGAACCTTGCTATAACCCCATCCCTTCCCCCAAATATAACCCTAACTCTAACTCTAGACTTAACCCTTACACTAATCCTAGACCTGATCCTAGCATTAATTTAGCCCTAATCCTACCACCAGGACTAAGACTAATTCTAACTCTCACCCTAGCCGTATTCTTAGATCTAATCCTATTCCTTACCATAACCATAACACTTGCCCTAACTTTTGCCCCAACACTAGCCCAAGCCCTAACCCTAGAACTAACCATAACTCTAAGACCAACTTTAACCCTAAGCCTAAATCTCACACTAATACTAGCCCTAAAACTAACACTAAACCTAAAACTAGCCCTAATCTAGTTCAAGCCCTAAAACAAAACCGAGCCATAGCCCTAAACCTAACGCTTTACCTAAACCAATACCTAACCCTACACCTAGTCCTAACATCAGCCCTAATTCCAGTCCTAACATAACCCCAAAACTAACCTTGAGCCTGACTCTTATCTTAAACTAACCCTAGCTCAAACATCACCAAAATGTATACCTAACCCTAAAACTAGAACTAGCCCTAACAGTAGCCCTACAAGTTGCCTAATCATAACTCTAGTTCTTACATTAGCCTTAGCCCTAATCCTAGCCCTAACCTAACCCAAACCTAGCCCTATACTGAGCCCTCCACCTGGTTTTAACCCTAACCCTATACCTAAACTTAATCATTAGTCTAAAACTAACCCTAAACCTAAAAATGGCCCTAACCCTAAACCTAACCCTAGACTTAATCCTAACCATAATCCTAGCCCTAACTCTAGCTCTAATCCTATCCATTACCCTAAACATAACCCTAATCCTAGTGCTAAACCTATCCCTAAACTTAACCCTAATCCTAAACCTAGACCTGACACTAACCCTAATGTCACGATAACCATAACCATAGCTCAAACCCTAACACCTACCCTAAACCTCACCATAATGCTAACCCTAGACCTAACCCTAACCCTAAAACTAGCCCTTATCCTAACTATAAACCTAGCTGTAACCTATCCATTACCCTAAACATAAGCCTAACCCAAACATAGCTCTAAATATAATTCTAACCCAAACCATTACCCTAACCCTAACTATAAATGTCAAGGTAACACTACCCTAACCCTAAAACTATTCTAACCATAACTGTAAACTTAACCCTTGTCCTAACTCTAAACCTACACTAACCCTAAATGTAAACCTAACCCTAGAACCAACCATAAAACTAACCCTTGCCGTAGTCCTAATCCTAGCTCAAATCCTAACAGTTACGCTAAACCTAACACTAACCCTAGTCCTAAACATAAATCTAATGCTATCCATTTAGGCTTAACCCTAAACCTATCGCTAACACTAACCTTATTCTTACCTAAAACCAACCTGAACACTAAACCTAACCCTATCAATTACTCAAACCCTAACCCTAACCCTATTGCTAATTCGAGGCCTAAAACTAATCCAAAACTTAACTCAAACTCTGAACAAGACACTGACTCTAATAACACACCTAGCTCTAAACCTGATCCTTACCCGAAACATAACCCTTAAACTAGACCTAGCCATAAAACTAACACTAAAAATATCCCGAACCGTATCCTTAGACCTGATATTGGAACTCTACCTAATTTTTCCTTAAACCTAACGCAAAGCAGAGCCCTCATCCTAGCCTTAAACCTAGCTTTAACCCTTACCCAAACCCTAACCCTAGCCCAAACCCTAATTTCAACCCTCGCCCTATTTCTGAACCTAGGTATATCCTTTCCCCTATCACTATCCCTAACTCTAACACTATCTCTAACACTAAACTTAGCCCTAACTCTACACATAATCCTAACACTAACCATAGCTCTAATCCTAGCCCTAATTTATTGCTAACTGTAACCCTAACTCTAACCTTAGCCCTAAGACTAACCTAACTGTAGCCCAAGACCTATTTCTAGTACCAACCTTATCTATTGCCTAACCCTAACACAAGCCCTAACCTTAGCCCTAAACCTAGCCATAGTCCTAAACCTAGAAGTACCCCTAACTCTAAATCTACCCTAATTATAAACTTAAACCTCACCCTAACTCTAGCCCTAAACCTAATTATAATTAGAAAACTAGCCCTAACCCTCGCCATAGCCCACAAACAAAACTAAGCTATAGCCCTAATCCTAACCCTTAACCTAAACCAAATCCTAATGCTACACCTAGTCCTAACTTATCCCTACCACTAATACTGACCCTGACTCTGACCCTAAAACTAACCCTACCTCTAAACATCACCCTAACCCTAAACCTAAACCAAACACTAGACCTAGCCCTAATCCTAACCCTAAAACTCTCTCTAACTGTAAACCTAGTTCTTATATTAGCCAGAGCCCTAACCCTAACACAAAACCTAGTGCTAATCTGATACTCAATTCTGTCTTTAACACTAACCCTAACCCTAACCCTAACACTAATCCAAACCCTAGCTCTAAACATATTCCTTACCCTAAGCCAAACTGTCACCCTAATGCTACCCTAGTTCTAACCCTAACACTTAGCTTACCCCAAAACCTAACTAAATTACTAGTCCTAACCCTATCCCTAATTCTGTCTCTAACCTTAACCCGAAACCTAAGCCAAACCCTTCCCTTATTTTGACCATAACACTAAAAATAGATCAAAGCCTGACCTTACTACTAACCCGAACCCTAACACTAGCCCTACCAGTAAACCTATACCTAAAACTAACCATAACACTAGCAATAGACCCAAACTTAATCCTAAATATAGCCATAACTCTATCCCTAGTCCTAAACAAAAACCTAGCCCTAGCCCTAAAATAACCATTAACCTAAAGCAAAGACTAACCCTAGCCCTAGATTAAACCTAGTTCTAATTCTGACCCTAACGAAAACTCAATGCTAGCCCGAACAATGATGCTTACACTAACACAAACCCTAGTTCTAAACCTTATCCTAACCGAAAACTTAAACCTAACACTAGACATATGTATAACACTAACACAAAAAACTAGCCATAACCATAACACTAGGTCTTACATTATCCATAGCCATAACACTAGCCACCAACCTCACACAAAACCTAGCCCTAATACAAGCCCTAAACTTAGACCTAAGCATAACCTTAACCCTAACCCTAGCACAAACCCTAAGCCTAATGCTTGCCCTAGATCAAACCCTAGCTCAAACTCTAACCCTTACTCTAAACATAACTGTAGCTCTAATCCTAACTCTAACCCTATCCCTCATCCTAACTGAAACCATAGCCCAAATTCTAGCTCTAACTTTATCCATTACCTTAGACATAACCATAAACCTAATGCTAAACCTAGCCCTAACCCTGACCCTAACTGTAGCCCTGACTCTAACCATAAACCTCAACCTAGCCCTAACCCTAGCTCAAACCCTAACACTTACACTAAAACTAACCATAACACTAGCCCAAGTTGGAACCCAAACCCTAGCCCTAATCCTAACCTTAACCTAAGCCCTAACACTAGCACTAAACATATTTATTACTCTAAATATAAGCCTAAACCTAATATTAACCCTAGGCCTAACCCGAACCTATGCCTAACAGTCACCCTATATATTACTCTAAACCTAACCTAAAGTGTAAACCTAATTTTATCCATTACTCTAACCGTAACCCTAACCCTAATGCTAATTTGAGCCCTAACCTTAAACCTTAACCCAAACCAATCCTTAACCCATACTCTGACCGTAATAATAACCTAGCTCTATACCTGACCCCTATGCTAAACCTAACCCTTACACCAGACCTAGCCATAAACATATCCCTAACTCTATCCCTAACCATAACCCTAGACCTGATATTAGCCCTAGCCCTTATTCTAGCCCTAACCCTAACACAAACCCTAGACCTAATCCTAGCCCTAAACCTAGACTTAATCCTAAACGAAACCTTCACCTAGCCCTATCCCTAAATATAAACCTTGTCCTAGCACTGAACCTAGCTATATAACCCCAACCCTTCCCCTAAAACAAACCCTAGCCTTAGCCCTAACCATACGCCTAACCCTAACACTAATCATAGAGCTAAACGTAGCCCTATTTGAAACCTAACCTTAACCCTACCCCTAACCCTAGCCATTGTTCTAACCCTAAATCTTAAACTAAACCAAATCCTAACCAATGACTAGCCATAACCCGAGCTCTAATTCGAGTCTAGGCCTAAAACTAACCCTCACACTGACTCATATCCAAACACAAACCCTAGCTCTAAATATCACCCTAACCCTAAAACTAATGCTAACACTAGACCTAGCCGTAACCCTAACCCTAAAACTAATCCTAATCATAACCCTAGTTCTTACATTGGCCTTAGCCAAAACCTAGCACTAACTCTAACACAAAAATAGCACTAATCCATTCCCTAAGACTAGATTTAACCCTAACCCTAAACCTAAAACTGGCCCTAAACCTAACCCTAAACCTAGCCCTAACCCTAGCTCTAATCTTATCCATTATCCCAAAACAAACCCTACTCATAATGCTAACTATAGTCCTAATCCTAATCCTTAACCAAACCCAAACAATAACCCTCTTACTAGTCCTAAAACTAGCCAAATTCTAGATCTAACCCTAACCTAAAACCTCACCCAAACCTTCACCCTTATTCTGAACATAACACTAATTATAGGTCTAAATTTGACCCTAAAATGAAACCGAAACCTGAAACTAGCCCTACCACTAAACTTATACCTAATCCTAAACCTAACACTAGCCACATACCTAAACTTAATCCTAAATCTAGCTATTACTCTAGCCCTTGACCTAAACTAAAACATAGTCCTAGCCCTTACAATAACCCTTAACCTAAACCAAACACTAAACCTACCACTAGACCTAACCCTAGTCCTATTCTGGCTTTCACCCTAACCCTAACTTTAACCTGAACACTGCCCCTGACACTAACTTTAAACCTAGCTATAAACCTGACCCTAACCCAAACCTAAACGTAACACTAGACTAGGGTTAAGCCTAACCCTAAAACTAGCTCTAATCACAACCCTAGATCTTACATTACACATAGCACAAACCCTAGGCCTAAATCTAACAAGAAACTTAAATAACTTTAACCCTAATCGAGGCCTAAACTGACCCTAAGCATAACCCTCACCATAACCCTAACTCCAGCCCTAAACCTAACCCTAACCCTCACCTTAGTCCTAACCCTAGCTCAAAGACTAACCCTTAGCCCAAACATGACCCTAGCACTATTCCTAACCATAACCCTAACCATAGCCCTAATCTTAACCTTAACCCTAAACCTAAAACTATCTAACCCTAGGCATTAGCCTAAGTCTAACCCTAACCCTAATAATAACCCTATACCGATCCCTAACCAAAACCCCAACCCAATCCATAACCGATCCCTAGACCTATCCCTAAACCTACAACTTGCCATAGCCTTAACCCTAACTCAAAACCTAAATTTTACCTTAAAACCAACAGTAAACCTAGCCCTAAAACTAAACTTAAATCTCAACCTAACCTTAACCATAAAGCTAACCTTATATCTAACCCAATCTATTACCCTAAACCTAATGCTAACCCTAATGAAAACCCTAGCCCTAACCCTATACCTAACACTGACCATAACACTAAGCCTAACCCTCGTCCTAGACCTAACCCTAGCACAAAATGTAACCTTTACCCTAAATCGAACCCTAACCTTACCCTAAGCTGGGGTTCCTAGCCCTAACTCAAAACCTAACCAAACTCTAGCCCTAATCATAACCTAACCCTAGCCCTAACCATAGCTCTAACACGATATATTATCCTTATGATAACCCTAATCCTAATGCTAACCCTAGGCATAACCCTAACCCTTTTGCTAACCCTAAAGCTCTCCATTGCCCTAAACCTTCCCTGAAATCTAAAACTAACACAATCAATTGTCCTAACCCTAACCCTAATGCTCATTTTAGCACTATCCCTAAACCTTAACCTAAAACAAACCCTAACCCTCATCCTGACCTTAAAAATACACCTAGCTCTAAACCTAACCCTTACAATAAAAATAAAACTTACACTAGACCTAGACACAAACCTAACCCTAAATCTACCCCAAACTGTAACACTAGGCTGACATAAGCCCTAGCCCTAATTCTAGATCTAACCCTACAAGTAACCCTATGCATCATCCTAGCCCTAAACTTAGTCTTAATCATAACCCTAACCCTAACCCTAGTCCTAAACCAAATTCTAACTCTCACTCTACCTCTAAACCTAGCTATACCAACACACCATACCCTAAAATTAACTATAACCCTAGCCCTAACACTAGGCATAAGCTGATCACAACCACTAGCCGTAATCCTAGCCCTAACTTAGCCATATCCCTAAAACTAACCAAAACCCTAGGTCTAAGATTAACTCTAAATCTCACCCTAGTCCTAGCCCTAGTTCTAACCCTATCTGTTACAGTAACCATAACCCTAGCCCTGACCCTTGCCCTATAGTTAGACCTAGTCCTAATCCTAGATCTAATGCTAAATCCAAATATAACCCTAACCCAAACCTAAGCCTAACACTAATACTAGCCCTAATCCTAATGCTCATCTTATAACTAGCCAAAACCCTAAACCTAGGACTTAAAACAAAACTGAGCAACAGCCCTAACACTAAAAAATTACTTAAACCAAACCCTAACAGTACACCTAGACGTAATCTTAGACTGATTCGAGTCCTAACCCTAACCTTAAAACTTACCCTGACCCTGACTCATACTCTAAAACTGACCCTATCTCTAAAGGCAATCCTAAACTTAAACCAAACCCTAAAAGTAACCCTAGCCCTAATTCAATTCATAACCCTAAACTTAAAGCAAACCCTGACCTGACTGATATCCTAACAGTCACCCTAGCTCTAAACACAGCCCTCACCTTAAACCGAACAGTAACCCTAGCCCTTATTTGAGTGCTAATCCTAATCCTAAAACTAACCTTGATGTTTTCTCATATCCTAACAATAAACCTAGCTTTAAATATTACACTAACCTTAAACCTAAACCTAACACTAGACCTACCCCTAACTCTAACCCTAAAACTAATCTAATTGTAACCCTGCCTCTTATATTAGCCAATGCAAAAATCTAACCCTAATCCTAATACAAATCTAGCCCTAATCCGAGCTCAAAATATATTTATATTTAACCCTAACCCTAACCCTAACTCTAGCATTAACCCTAGCTCTAAGGCTATCCCTTAACCTAAGAAAAAACCTAACCATAATGGTAACCCTAGACCTATCTCTAATTCTTAGTTTAACCAAAACTCTAACCCTATTAATAGTCTTAACCCTAGCCCTCATTCTAGCTCTAACCCTATCCCAAACTCTAACGCTAACCCTGACCCTTATTCTGACCCTAACCCTAGGTCTAAAGCTGACCCTAAACCTAGACCAAACACGAACACTAGCCCTAGACCTAAAGGGAATCCTAAATCTAGCCTTAACTCTTCCCCTATACCTAAACATGAACCCAGCCCTAGCCCGAACAATAACACTAACCTAACCCTAGACTTAACATAGACCTAATACTGGCTGTAACCCTAACACTAACTCTAACCCAAACACCGACTCTGCCTTTAGAGTAAACCTGTCTCTAAATCTGACCCTACCAAAAATCTAAACCTAACACTAGACCTAGCCATAACCCTAAACCTACAAGTAGCCCTCAACATAACCCTAGCTCTTACATTACACATAGCCCTAACCCTAGCCCTAAACCTAACACAAAACCTACAGCTAATCCTAAGCCTAAATCAAGCCTTAAGCATAACCCTAACCCTAACCCTAGCCCTAACCCTAAACTAACTCTCGCCTTAGTCCTAATCCTAGCTCAAAGCCTAAACATTATTCTACATATAAACCTACACCTATCCCTCAATCTAACCCTAACACTAGCCCTAATCCTAAACTTAACCCTAACCTTAAACCTAGCTCTAAACCAACCGATTACTCTAAACCTAAACCTAAACTTATTGATAATTCTAGGCTTAATGCTAAACCTAAATCTAACTGGAAAACTAACCCTAGACCTAACCTTAAATCTCACACTTGCCATAGACCTAACCCTAGCTCAAACCCTAACCCTTACTATAAATCTAAACATAACCATAGACCTAACTCTAACCCTAAATCTCAATCTAATGTTAAACATAGCCCTAAATCTACATCTAATTGTATACATTACCCTAACCCTAACCCTATCCCTAATGATGTCCCTAGCCCTAATCCTAACCCTAACCCTATGAGTACTATAATCTTATCCCTAGAAGTAACCCTAAACCTAACCCTCACCCTAAAACTAACCCTAGCTCAAAACCTAATCCTTTTGCTAAACATAAACCTAAGCCTAAACCTAGTTTTAACCCTAACCCTAACGCTAATTCAAGACCTATTCCTAACCAGAAGCCTAGCCCTAAACTTAGCTCTAATTCCATCCATTATACTAACCATAACCCTTACCCTAATGCGAACCCTAGGCCTAATCTTAATCGTATCACTAACCCTAACCCTATCAATTACCCTAAACCTAATGTAAACAGTAAACAAAACCCTATCAGTACCTAACCCACAACGTAGTGCTAACTCAAGCCCTAACCATAAACCCTAACCTCAAGCAAACTCTATCAATGACCATGACCCTAATAAGTCTCCTAGCTCTAAGGCTGAATTTACATTAAACCTAACACACTAGACCTAGCCATAACCCTGATCCTAAAACTATCCCCAACCCTAACCTTAAACCTGACATTAGCCATAGCTCTAATCCTGGTCCTAAACCTAACACAAACCCCAGCCCTTATCCGAGCCCTAAACTAAGCATTAATCCTAACCATAATCCAAACTTTAGGCCGAACCCCAAAATTAATCCTAGCCGTAATCTTAGCCCTAATTTAGTCCTATTCCTAACCCTAGCCCTAACCCTAGCCCTAAGACTAAATCTAACTCCCACAATAGCCCAATCCCTAGTTTGAACCCTATTCCTTACGGGGACCCTAATCCTAGACCTAACCCTTGCCCTAACCCTAGCCCTATCATTAGCTCTAGCCCTAACCTAGATCTAATTTTAACTCTAAATCAAAACCTAATCCTAAGACTAACCCTAACTCTAAATCTAACACTAGACCTAAAATAAAACCAAGCCATAGCCCTAACCCTAACCCTTAACCCTAGCGAACCCTTAACCCTAACCATAAACTTAGCACTAATTCTAGTTTTAAGCTGAAAACTAGAATTAACACTGACCCTGATTCTGACCACAACACTAACCCTAGTCTAAACATCACACCAACCCTAACCCTAAACCTAAACTAGACCTACCACTAACCCTAACCCTAAATTTAACCCTAACTGTAACCTGGTACTTATATTAGCCTTACCCCTAACCCTAGCACTGTTAACCCCAAACCTAGCCCAAAATCAAACCCTAACCCGAGTTTTAACCATAAACCTAATCCTAAACCTAGCCCTAATCAAAATCATAACCCTATCCCTAACCCTATCTCTAACCCTATCCATTGCCTTAACCATAACCCTAGGCCTAAACTTAACCCTATCCCTAATCCTAAACTTATGTATTATTCTAAACCAAACCTAAACCCTAAATCTCACCCTACAATTACTCTAACATGAACCATAAAATTAATTCAAGCCCTAACTTTAAACCTTAACCTATCTCAAATTTCTAACCCAGAACATGACTCTAATAATACACCTAACTCTAAATCTAACACTTATATCACATGTAGCCATAAACCTAACCATAAAAATATCTTTAAACATAACCCTAGATCTGATATTAGCCCCAGCCCTAATCCTAGCCATAACACTAAAATAAACCACAGCCCTCATCCTAGCCCCAAACCTAGCCTTAATCATAACCCTAACCTTAATCATAGCCCTAACCCTAATTCTAACTCTAACCCTATCTCAAAACCTAGCTATAATGCCATTTCTTACCCTAAACTTAACACTAACCCTAACCCTAATGCTAGGCCTAAGGTGAACACTAACCCTAGCCCTAATTCTAGCCCTAATTTTACCCTATCTCTAAATGTAACCCTAAATCTAGCCCTAAGACTAACTCTAACTCTCACACTAGCCCTATACCTACTTCTAACCGTATCCATTACCATAATCCTAGCCCTAACCCTAGCCCTAACCTAGCAATAACCACTGCCTAATCTTTATTCCTATTCCTAAACCTAGATCTAACCCTAACTCTAAAGCTTACTCGAAGCCTAAGCCTAGGCCTAACATTAACACTAACCCTAGCCCTAATGCTAAACATAAATATAGTACTAACCCTAACCCTTACAGTAAAACAAACCCGAACAATACTGCTAACCCTAAACCTTAACATAAACCAAACCTTAACACTACACCTAGACCTAACCCTAGCCCTAATTAGAGTCCTAATCTTAACCTTGATACTAACCCTAACCCTAGTTCTGAACCTAGGTAAACCACATCTTTCCCCTATCCCTAACCCTAACCCTAACACTACAACTAACACTAACCCTAGCCCTAACCCTAGGCCTAATCCTAACACTAACCATATCTCAAATCCTAGCTCTAATTTATTGCTAACTGTAACCCTAATCTTAAACCTAACCCTAACACTTGACCTACACCTACACCTAAGCGTAATTGTAACCCTAGTCCTTATATTAGCCATTGCCCTACCCTAGCCTTAAACCTCACACAAAATCTCGCCCTAATCTGAGCCCTAAGCCTAGCTTTAACCCTAACCATAAACCTACCCCTAGGCTTAACCCTATGCCTTACCCTGAGCAAAACCTTAATCCTAATGATAACCCTAGACTTATCCCTAATCCTTAGGCTAACCAAATATCAACCCTATTAATAGTCCTAATACTACATCTCATTCTATCTCTAATGCTATTCCAAACCCTAACCCTAACCCTGACCCTTATTCTGACCATAACATAAAACCTAGGGCTAAACCTGACCCTAATCCTAAACAAAACCCTAACATTAGCCCTCCTTGTAAACTTATACCTAAACCTAAACATACCACTAGCTCTAGACCTAAACCTAATTCTAAATATAGCCTGAAATATAGCTCTACACCTAAACAAAATCCTAGCCCTAGCCCTAAAAACCTTTACCTAACCCAAACACTAACTCAAACCCTAGACTTAAACCTAGTCCTAATTCTGGCTTTAACCCTAACTTTAACTCTAACCCAAACACTGACCCCGGCTTTCACACTAAACCTACCTCTAAACCTGAAACTAACCAAAACCTAAACCTAATTCCAGACCCAGCCATAACCCTAACCCTAACCCTAAAACTAGCCCTAATCATAACTCTAGATCTTACATTACCCATAGCCCTAACCTTAGGCCTAAACCTAACTCTAAACATAGAGGTAATTTTAGGCCTAAACCTAGCCCTAACATAACCCTAAACCTAATACTAGCCCTATACCTAACCTTAGCCCTCACCTTAGTCCTAAGATAGCTAAAAGCCTAACCCTTATCCTAAACATAAGCCTAGGCCTATACCTAACTCTCACACTAACCATAGCCCAAATCCTAAACATAACCTAGATCAAAACCTAAATCTAAACCTACCCATTACCCTAACCCTAAACCTAAACTTATTGATAATCCTAGCCCGAACCCTAATGTTATCCCTAACCCTAACCAGATAACTAACCATAGACATAACCCTAAAATTAAATTCAGCATAGCCCTAACTCTAGATCAAACCATAAACCTAACCATAAACCTAAACATAACCATAGCTCTAATCCTGAAACTATCACTAATTCTAACACTATAAAAAATATCTAAACCTAACCTAACCCTATCCGTTACCTTAACCCTAACCCTCATGTTAATGATAACCCTACACTAACTCATACCCTAAACCTAAACCTACTGTAATCCTATCCCTAGACCTATCCCTAAACCTAGCCCTAACCCTAGCTCAAAACCTAAACTTTATGCTAAATATAACCCTAAACCAAACCCTAACCCTAGTTCTAACACTAACTCTAATCCTAACTCAAGGCATATTACTAACCATAATTCTAGTTCTAATCTAAGCTCTAACCCTCTGAATTACCCTAACCATAACCCTTACCCTAATGCTAACCCTAAGCCTAACCCTAGACCTATCATGAACGCTATCCATATCAATTACCCTAAACCATACCTGAACCTTAAAACAATCCCTAACTATATCCCTAACCCTAACCCTAATGCTAATTTGAGCTGTAAACCTAAATACTTACCTAAGTCAAATCCTAATACTAATAATTCCCTGAGCTCTAAACCTGACCCTTACCCTAAACCTAACCCTTACACTAGACGTAGCCATAAGCCTAACCCTAAATCTATATTTAACCATAAACCGAGACCTGATATTAGCCCTATAACTAATCCTAGCCCTGAATCAAATACAACCACTAGCCCTCATCCTAGCCCTAAACATGGCCTTAATCATAACCCTAAACCCAGCCCTAGCCCTAATCCTAACTCTATCCCTCACCGTATGTCTAAACCTAGCTATAACGCCACTCTTTATCCTAAACTTAAACCTAACCCTATCCCTATCACTAGGCCTAAGCTGTACACTAACCCTAGTCCTAATCCTAGCCCTATTTTAACCCTATCCCAAACCCTAACACTAATTTTAGCCCTATCACTAACTCTAACTCTCACTCTATCCCTATTCCTAGTTTGAAACCTATCCCTTACCATAACTCTAACCCTGGCCCTAACCCTTGCCCTATCCTTAATCCTAGCTTAATCCTAGATCTAACATAATTATAAATGTAACCCAAACTCTAAGTCTAAGCCTAACACTAACACTAGCCCTAACCCTAATACTAATTGTAAAACTAGCCCTACTCTAACCCTAGGAAAAAAACAAAACCGAGCAATAGACCTAACACTAAACCTTAACTTAAACCAAACCCTACACTACTACAAAAACTAATCCTAGACTTAACTCTAGCTCTAGACCTAAACAAAAACCTAGCCTTAGCCCTAACAATAACCCTTAACTTAACTTAATGCAAAGACTAACCCTACCCCTAGACATAAACCTAGTCCCAATTCTGGCTTTAACCTTAGCTCTAACTCTAACCTGAACACTGACCCTGCCTTTAACACTAAACCTAAGTCTAAACCTGACCCTAACCAAAAACCTAAACCTAACACTAGACATAGCCATAACCCTAACCCTACAACTAGCCCTAAACATAATCCTAGCTCTTACATTAACCATAGCCCTAACTCTATATCTTATCCTAACACAAAACCTAGAGCAAATTCTAGGCCTCAATCTAGCCCTACACATAAACTTAACCCTAATCCTAGCCCTAACCCTAACTCTAAACCTAACCCTAGACTTAGTCTTAAACCTTACTCAAAGCCAAACCCTTACCATAAATATAAACTTAGACCTATACCTTACCCTAAACAATAACCCTAGCCCTAACCCTGAACTTAACCATATCCCTAAACTTGGCTCTAAAATTACAACTTTTCTAAACTTATACCTAACTGTATTGTTAACCCTAGCCTTAACCCTAACCTTAATCCTAACCCTAACCTGAAAACTAACAATAGACCAAACCCTAAACCTAACACTCTCCATAGCCCTAACACTAGCTCAAAACTTAAGCTATACCATAAACCTAAACATAACCGTAGCCTTAACATTAACCCTAAAAGTAAATCTAACCCTAAACCTAAACCTAAGCCTATATCTAACCATATCCATTACTCTAACCCTTATCCTAACCCTAATGATAACCCTAGCCCTAACCTTAACCCTAACCCTAAACCTACCATGATTCTGTCCCTAGCCCTAAGGCAGAACCTAATCCTGAACCTAGCCCTATCACTAACACTAGGTGAAACTCTAACCCTTACACTAAACATAACCCTAGCCCAAAACCTAAACACTATCCTAGCTCTAATCCTAACCGTAACCATAGCCCAATCTCTAGCTCTAACTCTATCCATTAACCTAACCATAAACCCTAAACCTAATACTAAACCTAGCCCTAACCCTAACCCTAACCCTAACTCTATCCCTAGCCCAGATTCTAACCTGAAGCCTCAACATAGCCCTAACACTTACTCAATCCCTGACAATTACCCTTAACCTAACCTTAAGAAAATGATAAGCCTAACCCTAACTCTAACCCTAGCCCTAATCCTAAACCTAAAACTAGACTTCACCTAAGCTCGAACCCCACCCACAACCCTAAACCTAACCATAAACATCATGATAACCCTAACTGTAAACCTAAACCTAGAATGAACCATAAACCTAACCCTTGCCACAGTCCTAACCATAGCTCAAACTCTAACAATTATGCTAAACTCAACTCTAACCCTAGTCTTAAACCTAAACCTAACCCTAACCCTAACCCAACATCCAAACCTGTCCATACCCTTAACCCTAATGGTAACCCTAATCCTAATCCTAGACCTAATCCTAAGCCTAACCCTATCCTTAGCACTAACCCCAGCTCAAAACCTAACCCATACCCTAAACCTAACCCTAGCCTTAACCCTAACCCTAACTTAAACTCTAGACCTACTCCTAAACATAACCCTAGCACTAACCCTTTTCATTACCCTAATGATAACAATAAACCTAATGCTAACCCTAGGCCTTACCCTAACCCTATCCATTACCCTAAATCTAACCTGAGCCCTAAACCAAACCTGAAGCCTAAACCTAACCTTATCCATTACACTAGCCCTAACTCAAACCTAATGCTAATTTGAGCCATAACCCTAAACCTCAACCTAACACAAACCCAAAACCTGATTCTGAATATTATAATACCCCTAGCTCTCAACTTGAACCTCACACTAAACCTAACTCTGAAACTAGACCTAGCCATAAATCTTACCCCAAAACTATCCCTAACCATAACCCTAGACCTGATATTAGCCCTAGCCCTAATTCTTGCCATAACCCTAACACAAACGCTAGCCCTCATCCTAGCCCTAAACCTAACCTTGATCCAAACCCGAACCAGAACTCTAGCCCTATCCCTAATTTTATCCCTCACGCTAGTTCTGAACCTTGCTATAAACCCATCCCTTCACCCAAATCTAACTCTAACTCTAAGTCTAGACTTAACCCTTGCACTAATCCGAGACCTGATCCTAGCGCTAATTTAGCCCTAATCCTACCACTACCCCTAAGACTAACTCTAACTCTTGCCCTAGCCCTATTCCTAGATCTAACCCTATCCCTTAACATAACCCTGACTCTTGCCCTAACCTTAGCCCTAACACTAGCCCTAGCCCTAACCCTAAAACTAACCATAACTCTAAGTCCAACCCTAAACTTAAGCCTAAACCTCACATTAACACTAGCTCTAACAGTAACACTAATCTGAAAACTAGACCTAATCTAGTTCAAGCCCTAAAATAAAACAAAGCCATAGCCCTAACTTTAACACTTATCTAAACCAAAACTTAACCCTACGCCTAGCCCTAACCTTAGCCCTAATTCCAGTCCTAACCTAACCCTAAAACTAACCTTGAGCCCGACTCTGACCTTAAACTAACCCTAGCTCTAACATCGCCCTACAAGTATACATAAACCTAAAACTAGTACTAGCCCTAACTGTAACCCTAAAAGTAGCCCTAATCATAACTCTAGTTCTTACATTAGCCATAGCCTTAACCTAACGCAAAATCTATCCCTAAACTGAGCCCTACACCTTGTTTTAACCCTAACCCTAACCTTAGCCTTAACCATTACCCTAAACCTAAACCTAAACCTAAATCTGGCCCTAACCCTAAGCCTAACCCTAGACTTAATCCTAACCATAATCCTAGACCTAACTCTAGCTCTAACCCTATCCATTACCCTAAACATAACCCTAACCCTAATGATAACCCTAGCTTTAAACTTAACCCTAATCCTAAACCTAGACCTGATACTAACCCTAACCATCAACTTAGCCCTAACCATAGCTCAAACTCTAACACTTACCCTAAACCTAACCCTAAAACTAACCATAGACCTAAAACTAACCCTAGCCCTAATCCTAACAATAATCCTAGACCTAAACCTATCCATTACCCTAAACATAAGCCTAACCCAAACATAGCTCTAAACATAGCTCTAACCCCACCCATTACCCTAACCCTAATTATAAACATCATGATAACACTAGCACTAAACCTAAACATACTGTAACCCTAACTGGAAACGTAACCTAGTCCTAACCCTAAACCCTCACTAACCCTAACTTTAAACCTAACCCTAGACCTAACCGTAAACCGAACATTTGCCATAGTCCTAATCCTAGCACAAACCCTAACAGTTAACGCTAAACCTAACACTAACCCTAGTCCTAAACCTAAATCTAACCCTATCCATTTAGGCCTAACCACAAACCTTTCGCTAATATTAAACTTATCCTTACGTAAACCTAAAATGAACACTAAACCTAACACTATCAATTACTCTAACCCTAACTCTAAACCTAACCCTAATGCTAATTTGAGCCCTAATAATAAGCCAAAACCTAACCCAAACTCTGAGCAAGACCCTGACTCTAATAACACACGTAGCTCTAAACTGACCCTTACCCTAAACATAACCTTTAAACTAGAGCTAGCCATAAAACTAACCCTAACAGTATCCCTAAATGTAACCCTAGACCTGACATTAGCACTCTACCTTATTCTTGCCTTAAACCTAAGACAAACCCGAGCCCTCATCCTAATCGTAAACCTAGCCTTAATCCTAACCCGAACACTAATGCTATCCCAAACCCTAATTTCAACCCTTGCCCTAGTTCTGAACCTAGGTATAACCACATCCTTTCCCCTATCCCTAGCCCTAACCCTAACACTACCACTAACACTAACCCTAGCCCTAACCCTAGGCCTAAACCTAACACTAACCGTAGCTCAAATCCTAGCCCTAATTTATTGCTAACTGTAACCCTAACTCTAACTCTAGCCCTAAGACTAACACTAACTCTAGCCCTAGACCTATTTCTAGTACCAAACTTATCTATTGCCTAACCCTAACACTAGCCCTAAACTTAGTCCTAACCCGAACCATAGTCCTAAACCTAGAACTAACCCTAACTCTAAATCTAACCCTAATTCTGAACCTAAACCTTACCCTAACATTAGCCCTAACTCTAATTTTAATTTGAAAACTAGCCCTAACCCTACACATAGTCCACAAACAAAACTGATCTTAACCCTAATACTAACCCTTAACCTAAAACAAATCTTAACGTTACACCTAGTCCTAAAGCTATCCCTACAACTAAACTGACCCTGACACTGACCCTAAAACTAACCCTACTCTGAACATCACTCTAACCCTAAACCTAACTCAAACACCAGCCCTAGCCCTAAACCTAACCCTAAAACTATCCCTAACCGTAAAGCTAATACTTACATTAGCCATAGCCCTGACCCTAACACAAAACCTAGCGCTAATCTGAGCCTCAAACCTAGCTTTAACCCGAACCCTAACCCTAACACTAACACTAATCCAAACCCTAGCTCTTAACCTATTCCTTACCCTAAGCCAAACTCTTACCCCAATGCTACCCTAGTTTTAACCTAATCCTTAGCATACCCCCAAACACTAACTATATTACTAGTCCTAATCCTAGCCCTCATTCTATCTCTAAACTAACCCGAAGCCTAAGCCTAACCCTTAGCCTTATTCTGACCCTATCACTAACCCTAGTTCAAAGCCTGACCTAAACACTAAACCAAACCCTAACACTAGACCTACCAGTAAACCTATACCTAAACCTAACCATAACATTAGCAGTAGACCCAAACTTAATCCTAAATATAGCCATAACTCTAGCCCTAGTCCTAAACAAAAACCTAGCCCTAGCTCTAAAATAACCATTAACCTAATGCGAAGACTAACCCTAGCTCTAAACCTAACCCTACTTCTAATTCTAGACCTAACATTAAACCCAATGCTAACCCGAACACTGATGCTTACCCTAACACAAACCCTATTTCTAATCCTTATCCTTTCTCAAAACTTAAACCTAACACTAGATATATCTATAACCCTAACCCCAAAAACTACCCATAAACATAACCCTAGCTCTTACATTACCCATAGCCCTAACACTAGCCATACACCTCACACAAAACCTAGCCCTAATACAAGCCCTAAACCTAGAATTAAGCATAAACTTAACCCTAACCCTAGCACAAACACTAAACCTAATGCTTGCCCTAGCCCTAACCCTAGCTCAAACTCTAACCCTTACTCTAAACATAACCCTAGCTCTAAACCTAACCCTAACCCTATCCATAATCCTAGGTGTAACCATAGCCCAAATACTAGCTCTAACATTATCCATTACCTTAAACATAACCCTAACCATAATGCTAACCCTATCCCTAACCCTAACCCTAACACTAACCCTAACCCTAACTGTAGCCCTAATAGTAACCCTGATTCTAACCATAACCCTTGCCCTAGCCCTAAACCTAGCTCAAACCCTAACACTTACCCTAAACCGAACCCTAACACTAAACCTAGGAGTAACCCAAATCCTAGCCCTAATCCTAACTTTTTCCTAAGCCCTAACACTAGCACTAAACCTATTCATTTGGTTAGCTTAAACCAAATGCTAACCCTCGGCCTAACCCTAACCCTATCCCTAACACTAATCCTATATATTACTCTAAACCTAACCTGAACTGTAAACCTAACTCTATCCATTACCCGAACCCCAACCCTAACTCTAATGCTATTTTGAGCCCTAACTGTAAGCCTTAACCCAAACCAAACCCTAACTCATACTCTGACCCTAATAATAGCCTAGCTCTATACCTGAGCCCTACACTAAACCTAATCCTTACACTAGACCTAGCCATAAACCTATCCCTATCACTATCCCTAACCATAACCCTAGACCTGACATTATCCCTAGCCCTAATACTAGCCCTAACCCTAACACAAACCCTAGCCCTCATCCGAGCCCTAAACCTACTTAATCCTAAACGAAACCCTCACTCTATCCTTATCCCTAAATATAACCCTCGCCCTAGCACTGAACCTAGCTATACAACCTCATCCCTTCCCCTAAAACTAACTCTAACCCTAGCCCTAACCATAGGCCTAACCCTAACACTAATCATAGCACTAATCCTAGCCCTATTTGAACCCTAAACTTAACCCTACCCCTAACCCTAGGCCTATGACTAACTCTAACTCACACCCTATCCCTATTTCTATTTATAACCCTATTCATTACCTTAACCCTCACAATAGCCCTAACCTGAGCCCTAACGCTAGCCATAGCTCTAACCCTAGATCTAACCATAACTCTAAATCTAACCCTAATCTTAAGCCTAAACCTCATTCTACAACTAGCTCTAACATTATTGCTAATCCTAAAACTAGCCCTAATTCAAGCTCTAGCCCTAAAATAAAACCTAGCCATTGTTCTAACCCTAAATCTTAACTTAAACCAAACCCTAACCCATAACTAGCCATAACCCGAGCTCTAATTCAAGTCCTAGGCCTAAAACTAACCCTCATTCACAAACCCTAGCTCTAAATATCACCCTAACCCTAAAACTAATGCTAACACTAGACCTAGCCGAAACCATAACCCTAAAACTAACCATAACCATAACCCTAGTTCTTACATTGGCCTTAGCCAAACACTAACCCTAACCCTAACACCAGATTTAACGCTAAACCTAACCCTAAAACTAGCCCTAAACCTAACTCTAATCCTAGCCCTAACCCTAGCTCTAATTCTATCCATTACCCTAAGCCAAACCCTATTCATAATGCTAACTCTAGTCCTAATCCTAATCCTTAGCCAAACCCAAACAATAACCCTATTACTAGTCCTAACACCAGCCCTCATTCTAGATCTAATCCTAACCCCAAACCTCACCCTAACCTTCACCCTTATTCTGACCCTAACATTAATTATAGGTTTAAATTTGACCCTAAACAGAAACCGAAACCTGAAACTAGCCCTACCAGTAAACTTATACCTAAACCTAAACCTAACACTAGCCCCATACCTAAACCTAATCCTAAATTTAGCTATTACTCGAGCCCCTGACCTAAACAAAAACTTAGTGCTAGCCCTAAGGATAAACCTTAACCTAAACCAAACACTAACCCTGCCACTAGACCTAACCTTAGTACTATTCTGGATTTTACCCTAACCATAACTTTAACCTGAACACTGGCCCTGAAACTAACATTTAACCTAGCTCTAAACCTGACCTTAACTCCAAACCTAAACCTAACACTAGACCTAGCATTAATCCTAACCCTAAAACTAGCTCTAATCAGAACCCTAGAAATTACATTACACATAGCACTAACCCTAGGCCTAAACCTAACACAAAACTTCAATAGCCCTAACCCTAATAGAGGCCTAAACCTACCCTAAGCATAACCCTAGCCTTAGTCTTAACCCTAACCCTAACCCTCACCTTAGTCCGAACCCTAGCTCAAAGCCTGACCCTTAGCCAAAACATAACCCTAGCACAATCCCTAACCATAACCCTAACCGTAGCTGTAATTCTAACCTTAACCCTAGACCTAACACTAGCTTTAACTTTAGCCATTACCCTAACTCTAACCCTAACCCTAATGATAACCCTATCCATAACCCTAACTGAAACCCTAACCCTAACCATAAACCTAACCCTAGACCTAATCCTAAACCTAAACCTTGCCATAGTCTTAAACCTAACTCAAACCCTAACTCTTACCCTAAAATCAACAGTAAACCTAGCCCTAAAACTAAACTTAAACCTAAACCCAACCTTAACAATAAAGCTAACCCTACATCTAACCCAATCTATTACCCTAAAAATAATCCTAACCCTAATGAAAACCCTAGCCCTAACCCTAAACCTAACCCTGACCATAACACTAAACCTAACCCTTGTCCTAGACCCAACCCTAGCTCAAAACCTAAACTTTACCCTAAATATAACCCTAACCCTAAGCTAGGTTTAATAGCTCTAATCCAAAACCTAACCTAACTCTAGCACTAATCCTAACCTAACCCTAGCCATAACCATAGATATAACCCTATATATTATCCATATGATAACCCTAATCCTAATGCTAACCCTAGGCATAACCCTAACCCTTTTGCTAACCCTAAAGCTCTCCAAACCCTAAACCTACCCTGAAACCTAAACCTAACCCAATCAATTACCATAACTCTAACACTAACCCTAGTGCTCATTTGAGCCCTATCCCTAAAACTTAACCTAAAAAAAAAATAAAATAAAATAAAATAAAAACCTAACACTGATCCTGACCCTAAAAATACACCTAGCTCTAAACCTGACCCTTACCCAAAGCCTAACACTTACACTAGGCATAGACACAAACCTAACCCTAAATATACTCCAAACTGACATTATCCCTAGCCCTAATTCTAGACCTAAACCTACAACAAACCCTAGCCCTCATCCTAGCCCTTAACCTAGCCTTAATCATAACCCTAACCCTAACCCTAGCCCTAACCCTAATTCTATCCCTCACCCTGCCTGTAAACCTAGCTATAACACCATAAATTACCCTAAAATTAACTATAACCCTAGCCCTAACACTAGGCCAAAGCTGAACACTAACCCTAGCCCTAATCCTAGCCCTAACTTAGCCCTATCCATAAAACTAACCAAAACCCTAGCCCTAAGACTAACTCTAACTCTCACCCTAGCCTTAGCCCTACTTCTAACCCTATCTGTTACCGTAACCATAACCCTAGCCCTAACCCTTGCCCAATAGTTAGACCTAGCCCTAATCCTAGATCTAACGCTAAATCCAAATCTAATCCTAAGCCTAACACTAACACTGGCCCTAACCCTAATGCTAATCTTATAACTAGCCCAAACCCTAAACCTAGGACTAAAACAAAACTGAGCAACAGCCCTAACACTAAACTTTAACTTAAACCAAACCCTAACACTATACCTAGACATAACTCTAGCCCTAATTTGAGTCCTAACCCTAACCTTAAAACTTACCCTGACCCTGACTCATATCCTAACACTGACCCTAGCTCTAAAGACCACACTAAACTTAAACCAAACCCTAAGAGTAACCCTAGCCCTAATTCAAGTCATAACCCTAACCTTAAAGCAAACCCTGACCTGACTGATATCCTAAAAGTCACCCTAGCTCTAAACACAGCCCTCACCTTAAACCGAACACTAAGAGTAACCCTAGCGCTTATCTCAACTGAACACTAGACCTAGCCATAACCCTAACGCTACAGCTAGCCCTGAACATAACCCTATCTCTGACACTACCCATAGCCCTAACCCTAGCCCTAAACTTAACACAAAAGTTAGAGATAGTCCTAGGCCTAAATCAAGCCTTAAGCATAAACCTAACCCTAACCCTAACCCTAGCAGTAACCCTAACCTAACCCTCGCCTTAGTCCTAATCCTAGCTCAAAGCTCAAAGCCTAAACATTTCTCTAAGCATAAACCTAAACCTATCCCTCAATCTAACCCTAACCCTATCCCTAATTCTAAACTTAACCCTAGCCCTACACCTAGCTCTAAACCTACTCATTACTCTAAACCTAAACCTAACCTTAATGATAATCCTAGGCTTAATGCTAAACCTAAGACTAACTGGAAAACTAACCCTAGACCTAACCTTAAATCTCACACTTGCCATAGACCTAACCCTAGCTCAAACCCTAACCCTTACTATAAACCTAAACATAACCATAGCCCTAACTCTAAGCCTAAACTTCAGTCTAACTTTAAACATAGCCCTAAATCTACATCTAATTGTATACATTACCCTAAACCTAACCCTATCCCTAATGAAGTCCCTAGCCCTAATCCTAACCCTAACCCTATGAGTACTATAATCTTATCTCTAGAAGTAACCCTAAACCTAACCCTCACCCTAGCCTAACCATAGATGAAAACCGAACCCTTATGCTAAACATAAACCTAAGCCTAACCCTAGTTTTAACCCTAACCCTAACCCTTATTCAAGACCTCTTCTTAACCATAAACCTAGCCCTAAACTTAACTCTAAACCTATCCATTATACTAACCATAACCCTTACCTTAATGTGAACCCTAGGCCTAACCTTAAACCTGTTGCTAACCCTAACACTATCAATTACCCTAAACCTAATGGTAACACTAAACAAAACCCTATCATTAACCTAACCTACACCCTAGTGCTAATTCAAGCCCTAACCCTAAAACCTAACCTCAAACAAACTCTACACTGACCCTGACCCTAATAAATCAGCCTAGCCCTAACCATAGCTCAGAACCTAACCCTTATGCTAAAACCCTAAACCTAATCCTAGGTCTAACCCTCACCTTAACCCTAACACAAGACCTAATTTTAACCATAACCCTAGCCCTAACCTTAACTCTAACTGTATCCATTACCCTAAACATAACCCTTACCATAAACCTAACCCTATGCTTAACCCTAACCCTATTGCTTTCCATAAACCTATCAATTAGCCTAACCTAACCTGAAACCTAAACCTAATCCAATTATTACACTAACTCTAACCCAAATACTAATTTGAGCCCTAACTCTAACCTCAAAAGTAAACCAAACCCTAATACTAACCGTGACCCTAATAATTCCCCTAGCTATAAACCTGACTCTTACCCTATCTAAACCTTACAATACATCTAGCCATAAAACTAACCCTAAAACTATTCCTAACCTTAACCCTAGACGTGATATTAACCCTAGCCATAATCCTAGCCCTAACCCTTACACAAAACCTAGCCCTCATCCTAGCCCTAAACATAGCCTTAATTTTACACCCTATCTAGGGTAATAGATAGCTCTACACCTATCCATTACATTAAACATAACCCTAACCCTAATGGTAACCCTAACCCGATTGCTAAACCTAACTAATCCATTACCCTAAACCTTAACTGAAACCTAAACTAAACTTATCCATTACCCTAATCCAAAACCTAACCCTAATGCTAATTCGAGCCTTAACCCTAAACTTTTAGCTAAACCAAATGCTAATTCTGACCCTAATCCTGACCCTAATAATAACCCTAGCCCTAAAGTTGACCTTTAACCTAAACCTGACTCTTACACTACACCTAGGTGAGGTTCCTTGCTAGGATGTGCCCTAAATTTTGTATTAGGGTTAGGTCTAGATTAGAGCTAGGGTTAATGTCAGGTCTAGGGTATGGTTTTGCATAGATTTAGGGTTAGGCTTATGGCTAGGTCTATGGTAAAGTTTAGATTTCTTGTTATGGTTAGGTTTAGAACTATATGTATTATTAGAGTCAGGGTCAAGTTTAGGGTTGGGGTTAAATTAAGGTTTAGTTTTAGGGGTCAAATTAGTCTTACATTTAGGGATTGGGTAAGGACACAGTTAGATTTAGGGTTCAGGTTAGGTTTAGGTTAATAGGATTAAGGCTAGTGCTAGGATTAGGTTTCCGCCTAAGGTTAGCGTAAGGATTATAGTTATCATGGGGTTAAATAGGGTTAAAGCTAGGGTTAGGGCTATGTTTACGGTTAGGATTAGGTCCAGGGTTACGCTTAGTGTTATAGTTAGGGCTAGGGTTATTGTTAAGGTTAGCTTTAGAGTTTAATGCTAAGGTAGGCCTTGGATTAGGGCTAGGTTTTGTGAAAGGTTAGAGCTATGGCTAATGTAAGAACTAGTGTAATGATTAAGACTAGTTTTATGGTTAATGTTAGGGATACATGTAGTTTCAGGGTTAGTTTTAGGGTTAGGGTGAAGTTTAGAGCTAGGGTCAGTGTTAGTGTCAAGGACAGTGTTCAGGTATGGTAATGGTTAGGTTTATAGGCAGAATTTGGACTAGGGTTAGGTCTAGAGGTAGGGTTAGAGTTTGGGTTAGGTTAAGGGTTATTGTTAAGGCTAGGTCTATTTTGTCTTTAGGTCTAGAGCTATAGTTATGGCTAGATTTAGGATTAGGTTTAGGTCTAGGGCTAGTGTTAGGTTAGGTGTAGATATAAGGTTACCAGTAGGGCTAGTGTTAGGGTTTGGTTTAGGGTTAGGTTTAGATTTAGAACTAAGATTAGTGTTAGGTCAGAATAATGGACAGGGATAGGGTTAGGGTTCGGGTTATGGTTAGATCAAGAATGAAGGCTAGGGTTGGGACTAGTTATAGAGTTAGGTTTTGATTAGGCTAAGGATCACTGCTAAGAATACAGTTAGCATTAGGGTGAGGGTTTGGCTTAGGGTAAGCGATAGGGTTAGAGCTAAGGTTAGGACTAGGTTTAGATTTAGGTTTATGGTTAAAGCTCGTGTTAGAACTTGGATTGGGGCTAATTTTGTATTAGGTTTAGGGCTAGTGTTATGGATATGGCTATTGTAAGAAATAGGGTTAGGAATAAGGTTAGTTTCGGGTTAAGTTTAGAGCTGTGCCTAGTGTTAGGGTTAGGTTTAAGGTTAGGGTGATGTTTAGAGCTAGGTTTAGTGTTTGGATATGAGTCAGGGTCATGGTTATGTTTAGGGTTAGGGTTAGGTTTCAAATTAGGACTAGTGTTAGGGCTGGTGTAGGATTAGGGTTTGGCCTATGGTAAGGGTTAGTGTTAGGGGTATGGCTCAGTTTTCTTTTAGGGCTAGGGCTAGGATTAGGGCTAATTTTAGGAATAGCATTAGGGTTAGAGCTATTTTCAGGGTTAGGCTGAGGCCTTAGTTTAGGGTTAGTTTTAGAGATAGGTTAGTGCTAGGGCTAAGGATTATGACTAGGGTTAGCGCTTGGGTTAGGGTTATGGTAAGGTATAGGGTTAGAATAAGGATATTCTTGTGTGAGAATTATAGTTAATCTTAATTCTAGGGTAGTAGTTAGGGTTAGGAATAGGGCTATATTAGGGCTAGGATTAGGGCTAAGTTTAATATTAGGGTTAGGACTAGAGTTAGGGTTATGATTAGAGCTACGGCTATGGTTAGGGTTAGTGTAAAGGTTAGGGTTTAAGCTACGGTTAGGGCTAGGGGGAGTGTTAGGTTTAGTGGTAGTTCTAGGTTATGGTTATGTTTATGGTTAGGGTTTGGGCTAGGGTTTCATTAGGGTTAGGGCTAGTTTTAGAGTAATGTATTGGATTAGATGTAAGATTAGTTTTAGGGTTAAGTTTAGGTTTTGGTTAAATTTAGGTTCAGGGATAGGTTTAATGTTTATTAATGCTATGGTTTAGGGTTAAGTTTATGGCAAGGGTTAGGTTTAGGGTTAAGTCAAGGGTTAGTTTTAAGATTAGGGTTATGGATAGGGTTAGGTTTAGGGCTAGGGTTATTATTAAGGTGAGGGTTTGGGTTAGGGTTAGGGTAATGTTAGGTTTAGAGATAGGGTTAGTACTAGGGTTAAGTTTAGGCTTAGGGCTAGGGTTAGGTTTATGTTTATGAATAGGCCTAGGGTTTTGTTTAGGCTAAGGGTTAGGCTTTGAGCTAGGGTTAGGTCTAAGGCGAGGGTTAGAGTTAGTGCTACATTTAAGATTATGGTTGTTTTTAGCGTAGGATTAGGCCTCAGAATAGTGCTAGGTTTTGTGTTAGGTTTAAGCTCAGGGTTAAGGCTATGTGTAATGTAAGATCTGGGGTTCTGTTTAGAGCTATTTTTAGGGTTAGAGTTATGGCTATGTCTAGTGTTAGTTTTAGGTTTTGGGTTAGGTTCAGGTTTAGATCTAGGTTTAGTGTTAGTGTTAAGGTCAGTGTTCAGATTAGAGTTAGGTTTAGGGTGAAAGCCAGAATTAGGACTAGGTTTAGGTCTAGGGATAGGGGTAGTGTTTGCTTTAGGTTAAGGATTAGGTTAGGGCTAGGGCTCAGGGTTTTTTTAGGTCTAGGTCTAGAATTATGGCTATCTTGAGGATTAGGCTTAGGTTTAGGGCTAGTGTTAGGCTTAGGTTTAGGTACAAGTTTACTGGTAGAGCTAGTTTTAGGGTCTGGTTTAAGGTTATGATCAGATTTAGACTGAGGGTTTGTATTAGGGTAATGATTCCAGTTAGGGTTAGAGCTAGAATGAGGGCTAGGGTTAGGATTAGTAAGAGGGCTAGGGTTTGGATTAGGCTATGGATTAGGATTAGGACTAAGGTTAGCATTATACATAGGCATTGGCTTAGGGTAAGTGATAGAGTTAGAGCTAGAGTTAGGGCTAGGATTAGGGGTAGGGTTAGGGCTATAGCTAGGTTTATGTTTATGTTTACATCTAGGGTTAGGACTCAGATTAGGACTAGTTTTTCTGTTATGTTTAAGGAGTATCAAAGAAATTTGAACAAATAATTTGGGGAGGTAGTTCAGTACATGTATTTTTCCCTGTTATCTCCAACAGGACTTTCAGATAAAGATGTTTTTGCATGCTTCAGCTTTGGGAAACCTTCACAAGGAATAAACCAGAGTGCCCACATAGAACTGATTGAATGTGTGCAGTTTTAAGCAGCGAGTACCAACCCTGTTTGATTTCAAGTTCCATTTCCATTTACCCGTATAGGTCAAAATGAAGGAAACCTTAAAATACAAACTGTTCCTGACAGCAACCATTGAAGGGATAAGGCCCCAAACAGGGGAAAATAGTAAGGCTAGGTAAAAGACAAATTATGCTAAGTATCAAATGAATTTGAACAAAACTCAGTGTAACACTAGATCTAACCCAACCCTAAACTAATTCTAACTTGTTTAGAGTACCTATGATCATAGAAGTCCCAAACTTGGGGAGCCTAGCAGTGCAACTTAACAGATGAATCTTGGGCAGAATCAAAGAAATTTGATGAAAATTGGAAGAGGTATGTTAGTACATTCATATTTTCCTGTTTTTTTTTTTTTCCTTAAAGTGCTCTTGGATAAATTGTTTTTCATGCTTCAGCTTAAGGTACTTTCACAAAGAAAAACCAAAGGAGTGCCCACAGAGGGCTGATTGAGTGTGTGAAGTTTCATGCAGCTAGCACCAACACTGTTTGATTTCCAGCTCCATTGCATTCACACCTATAGGCCCTAGTAAGTGAAACCTAAAAATTCAAACTGTCCCTGACACTGAACCATTAAACCTTGAAGGTCCAAACGTGGGGAGCCTACTAAGGCTAGGTCAAGGATGAATCCTGTACAGAATCAAATTAATCCAACCAAAAAAATTTGAAGCTCTTTCATTACATGGGTATTCTGCTTTCTCCTAATGCACCCAGGGATAAAGCTGTTACTTTTTACTTCATCTTAGGGCTACTTCCATGGCAAACACAAGATTATGCTCACTGAAAATTGATGGATTGTGTGAAGATTCAGGCAGCTAGCCCAAACACTGTTTGATTTCCAGCTTTATTACATTCACCCCTACATGGAAAAAAAGAAGAGAAACATGAAAATTGAAACCGTTCCTGAAAGCAAACCCTTTATTAAGGAGGCCCAAACATTTGGAATATAGTCAAAATAAAAAAGATGAATCCTGCACAGTATCATAGAAATTTGAAAAGCAAAGTAACTCTTATCTTAACACTAGGTCTAATCCTAGTCCTAACACTAACCCTAACACTAACTTTAACCTGTTAAAGTCCCTTTGATCCTAGAAGTCCCACACTTGGGTGGCCAAGTTGGGTAAGTGAACAGATGAATCTTTCACAATATCAAAGAAGTCTGACCAAATAATTGGGGAGGTAGTTCAGTACATGCATATTTCCCTGTTTTCTCCTAAAGTGCTCTCACATAAAGTTGATTTGCATGCTTCAGCTTAGGGCTACTTTTACAAGGAATAAATCAGAGAATGCCCATAGAAAACTGATAGAGTGTGTGAGCATTGAAGTAGCTAGCACCAACCCTGTTGGATTTCCAGCTCCATTTCCAATTACATGCATAGGTCAAAATGAAATGAAAACTTAAAATACAAACTGTTCAGGAGAGCAAACCCTTGACCTAAGAGGTCCAAACCTAAAGAATATAGTAAGGCTAGGTAAAAGTTGAATCCTGCTCAGTATCAAAGAAATTTGAACAAAACTACATCTAACGAAATATTAGCTGTAAATCTCGCCCTAAAGTAATACACAATCTAACCTAACCTGTTTAGGAAACCATTGATCAGAGTAATCCCCAAATAAAGGAGCCCAGTGTGGCAAGCTAACAGATGAATCCTGTGCAGTATCAAATAAATCTGACCAAATAACTGGGGGAGGTATTTCACTACGTGCATATTTCCCTGATTTCTCCTAATGTGCACTTGGATAAATTATTTTTTTCATGCTTCAGTTTAAGGAACTTGCACAAGGAACAACCAGAGAGTGCCCACAGAGAGCTGATTGAGTGTGTGAAGTTTCAAGCAGCTAGTACTAACTCTGTTTGATTTCCAGCTCCATTTTCATTCACGACTATAGGCCATAATAAAGTGAAATCTAAAAATTCAAACTGTTCCTGACAGTGAACTGGCAAACCTTGAAAACTCAAACTTGGGGATCATACTAAGACTAAGAAAAGGATGAATCCTGTACAATATCCAAGTAATCCATGCAAAAAAAAATTGAAGCTTGCTCCTAAAGTGCTCACAGATAAAGCTGTTTCTTTCTAATTAAGCTTTGGACTACTCCCACAATAAAAAAAGGAGAGAATGTGCCCTGAGAACTGGTTGAGTGTGTGAAGTTTCAAGCAGGTAATACAAACCCTGTTTGAGTCCAGCTCCATTTCCATTCACCCTTATAGGGCAAAATGAGGTGAAAGATGAAAACTAAATCTACACCTGAGAGCAAACCCTTTTACTAGGAGGCCCAAATATGGGGAGCATACTAAGAGTAGAAAAAAGATAAATCCTGCCCAGTATTCATAAAGTTGATAAAAACTAACACTAACCCTAACACTAGTTCTAACCCTAACTCTAACCATAACACTAAGCTTAACCTGTTAAGAGAACCTTTGATCATAAAAACTTTAAACTTGGGGAGACTAGTGTGACAAGCTTACATATGTATTCTGCACAGTATCAAAGAAATCTGATGAAATATTTGGGGGAGGTATTTCAGTACATGCATATTGCCCTGTTTTCTCCTAAAGTGCTCTTGGATAAATTTGTTTTGCATGCTTCAGCTTATTGCTACTTTTATAAGGAAGAAACCAGAGAGTTCCCACAGACAACTGATTGAGTATGTGAAGTTTCAACCAGCTGGCACCAACCCTATGATTTCCAGCTCCATTCTCATTTACCTATATAGGTCAAAATGAAGTGAGATATTAAAAACAAACTATTTACAAGAGCGAACCACTGAACCGAGAAGGCCCCAAACTGGGGCCCATAGTGAGGCTAGGTAAAAGATAAATCTTCCCAGTATCATAGAAATTTGAAAAAAAAAAACAAACTCTAACCCTAACACTATCTCTAAAGCTAGCCCTAACCCTAACCATAACACTAACACTTACCTGTTTAGAGAACCATTGATCCTAGAAGTGCCAACCTTGGGGAGCCTAGGGGAGCAAGCTAAAAGATGAATACTGTGTAGTATCAAAGAAATCTGATCAAATTCTTGGGAGACTTATTTCTGTGCATACATGTTTCTCTGTTTTCTCCTTAAGGGCTCTCGGATACAGTTTCTTTTGCATGCTTCATCTTTGGTCTACCTTCAAAAGGAAGAAACTAGAGAGTGCCCACTGAGAACTAATTGTGTGAAGTTTCAAGCACCTCTGGCGAACCGTATTTGATTTCCAGCTCAATTTTCATTCACATCAATAAGCCATAATGAAGGGAAACCCAAAATACAAACTGTTCCTGACAGTGAACCATTGAACCAACAAGGCCCAAACCTGTGGAGCATAATAAGGCTAAGTAAAAGATGAATCCTTCCCAGTACCATAGAAATTTGAAGAAATCTAGGGCCACATGGGTGCTCTCAGCGCAGATGGAAGGCTGGGCTGTGCAGTTTCTCTGGGCGCTGACAGCACTCTCAGCCACACAGGAGCTCTCTGCACACACGGAAGGCAGCACAGAACACAGTGGCTTTGTTGCAGCTCACCAGACCGAGCTGTGGACACAGCACAAGGTCACTCCAGAACCACCCACCTCACCAAACACCATACATGGGTAATAGATGGAATCCATCTTGCAAAACCTTACTCGCCATCTATCACTGGGCGTGGCTGCCAGCTGGATTCTGCAGCTTATCAGGTACCCGGTTTCCAACTCCCCTACCTCCAGCTGTGATAACTCAAGATTTTTCACACAAGCTTTTGGGTGGTGTAGCTATCAATGAGGAACAGCAACTGTACAGGCACCTGGTTTCCAATTCAGAGACTAAGAGTAGGAAGGCTCCAGGAAGAAGCTCAAGCTCTCTCACCCTGGTTACCTCCACCACCCTGAGCACAGTGACTCAAGCTAGGAATAGAAAACTCCACCTAATGTAAGAAAAGAAAACAGAGTTCTGAGAGCCTTTTTTTTTCTTTCTTATTTTTATTTTCTTGCTCTTCTCATCCATTCTCCTCTACCCTTTCCCCTCTGGTCCTCACAACCTCAACATATATGAAACCAAGAACTTTCCATGAAATTGGACTTTAAGAACTGAATCACTAGAATTCTATAATTTAGAGGAATCGCATAGGCCCCACCTCACCACCTCTTTATTTACTCTTATTTTCTTTCTCCCTCTCTTTCTTTCTTTCCTTGTTATTTTTCTTCTTTTTTCTTTCTCCCTCTATCCCACTTTCAGCCTCCTAAATTTTACTATTTATACATTGGGTAATTTTATGAATACAGATAAGCAGTTTGAATTTATACCTTCTTCCATGAATCCCCCGTCTAGTCATTAGAGTTGTCCTCCAAAGTTGCTAAGTTAGGTTAATCACATACCCTCATTCCTTTCCCCCTTAACATAGAATCCTACCCCTGACCCTCAGTTCTCTATACACCACCAGAAATGGTATGCCTTTTATGAAACTAATGACTATATTCTAAATAATAATTGAAGCCAACACCTGTAGATACAGAGTCTAAATATAAATGTATTTATAATGGTTAGGTTTAGGCTTCAGGTTAAGGTTAGATTTAGAGTTAGATTTTGATCTATGGTTAGGGCTAGGGCTAAGGGTAGGGCAAGGGTTAAGACTAATGTTTGGGTTAGGTGTAGGATTATGGTAAGGGATAGGGTTAGAACTAGTGATAGGGCTAGTATGAGAGTTAGAGTTAGTCTTAGAGCTAGGATTAGGGTTAGGGTTAGGGTTAGGGATAGGGCTAAATTAGGGCTAGTGTTAGTGTTAGGTTTAGGCCTTGGGTTAGGGTTGGAGTTAGAATTACATTTAGGGTAAGGTATTGGGTTATAGCTAGTTTGAGGACTAGGGCAAGGGTTAGTATTAGGGTTAGGTCTAGGATTAGGTTTATGGTTATGATTAAAGTTAGGTTTAGGACCAGGATGAGGGCTAATGTTTGTGTTAGGATTAGGGCTAGTATTAGGGCTAGGGCTAATGTCAGGTCTAGTGTTACAGTAAGGAATAGATTTAGTGTTAGGTTAGGTGTATACTAAGGGTCAGATTTAGAACTAGGGTTATTATTAGGGTCAGGATCAAGGTGAGGGTTTGGGTTAGGTTAGGGTTTATGTTTAGGGCTTGAATTAACATTAGGGATTCGAGTTAAGGTAATGAAAGAGTTAGGTTTAGGGTTTAGGTGTGGTTTAGTGTAATGGATAGGGTTATGGTTAGACCTAGGGTTAGTATCAGTGTTATCATTAGGGTAATGGATAGGGTTAGACCTAAGTTTAGGGGTAGGGTTATGTATAGGTCTAGTGCTTTGGTTTGTGTTAGTTTAGGGTGTAGGTGTGGTTTAGTGTAATAGATAGGATTAGGGTTAAGCCTAGGTTTAGCATAATGAACTCATTAGGGTAATGGATAGGGTTAGACCTAAGATTAGGGTACGGTTATGTATTGGATTAGGGCTTTTCGTGGGTTAGGGTTACATTTACGTTTAGGGTTAAAGCTAGGTTTAGTGCCTGAGGATGTGGCTCAAGAAGTAGCGTGCTCGCCTGCCATGTGCAGGGCACTGGGTTTGATTCTCAGCACCACATACCAATAAAATAAAGATGTTGTGTCCACCGAAAACTAAAAAATACATATTAAAAAAAAAAAAAAAAACTAGGTTTAGGACTTGGATTGAGCCTACGTTTTGTGTTAGGTTAGGGCTAGGGTTAAGGCTACGGCTAATGTACAAAGCAGCATTATGATTAGAGCTAGTGGTAGGGTCAGGGATAGGGCTATGTCAAGTGTTAGGTTTAAATTTGCGGTTATGATGATGTTTAGAGCTAGGTTTAATGTTAGGGTCAGAGTCAGAGTCCAGATTAGTTTTCAGGTCAGGGTCAGGACTAGAATTAGAGATAGGATTAGGGCTAGGTGTAGGGTTATGGTTATGATTTGGTTTTGTTTCAGGGCTAGGGGTAGAGTTAGGGCTAGTTTTAGAATTAGCACTAGTGTTAGTGTGAGGTTTAGTCTTAGGTTTAGGCTTAGATTGGGAGTTTTGTTTAGATCTAGGCTTTGAGCTAGGGTTAAGGGTAGGGCTTGAATTAGGGCTAAGTTTAGGGCTAGATATTGGGTGATGGTAAGGGATAGGGTTAAAAATAGGTATAAGGCTAGGGTGAGAGTTTGAGTTAGTCTTAGGGCTAGGGTTAGGGTTGGGTTAGGGATAGGGCTAAATTAGGGCTGGGATTAAAAATACGGTTAGTGTTAGGGTTAGGCCTAGGTTGAGGGATAGGGTTAGTGTTAAGGTTAGGGTTAGGGTTAGGTTTAGGTTAAGGGATGGGATTATAGCTACTTTTAGCACTAGGGTGAGGATTAGAGTTAGGGTTTGGTTATGGTTACATTTATGATTAAGACGAGGTTTATAGCTAGAATGTGTGCTAAGGTTTTTAGTAGGATTAGGGCCAGGATTAGAGCGAGGGCTAATGTCAGGTCTAGGGTTACAGTTAGGGAGAGTTTTAGGGTTAGGCTTATAGCTAGGTCTATTTTAAGGGTCAGGTTTCTTGTTAGGGTCAGGTTTAGAGCTATGGGTATTATTGGGGTAAGGGTCAGGATAGGGTTTTTATTAGATTAAGGTTTAGGGTTAAAGCTCAAGTTATCATTATGGTTAGGGATAGGTTAATGATAGTTTTAGGTTTAGAGTTGAGGTTAGGTGTAGGGTAATGGATAGGGTTAGGGTTAAGTATAGGATTAGGGTTCAGTCTATGGTTAGCATAAGGGTTAGGGTTATCATTAGGGTAATGTAGTAGGGCTAGTGTTATGCTTAGGATTAGGTCTAGGGTTAGGCCTAGGTTTGGGGTTAGGGCTAAGTTTAGGGTTATGGTTAGCTTTAGTGTTAAAGCTAGGGTAGGGCTTAGGTTAGGGCTAGGTATTGCAATAAGTTAAGGCTATGGCTATTGTAAGAACTTTGTTATGATTGGGGCTAATTTTAGAGTTAAAGAAAGAGTTAAGAATAGTTTTATGGTTAGGTTTAGGGTTATGGTGATGTTTAGAGATAGGGTTAGTGTTAATGTCAGGGTCAGTTTTCAGTTTAGAGTATGGTTAATGGGAAAGCCAGAATTAGGACTAGGTTTAAAACTAGTGGAAGGGTTATTTTTGGGCTTTAGGCTAAGGGTTATTATTAGGGTTAGAGCTAAGTTTTTCTTTAGGTCTAGGGCTAGAATTATGGAAAGTTTATGATTAGGTTTAGGTCTAGGGCTAGTGTTAGGGTTAGGTTCAGATATAAGGTTACCAATAGGGCTAATGTTAGGGTTCGGTTTAGGGTTAGGTTCAGGTTTAGACCTATGATTAGTGTTAGGGTCAGAGTTAGGGTTAGGGTTTGGGTTATGGTTAGAGCTAGAATGAGGGCTAGGGTTAGGACAAGTGATAGGGTTAGGATTTTGGTTAGGTTGAGGAATAGAATTAGGATTAGGATTAGAATTAGCATTAGGTTTAGGGTTTGGCATAGGGTAAGGGATAGGGTTAGAGCTAGAGTTAGGACTAGGGTTAGGGTTAAAGCTAGGTTTAGGGCTCAGATTAGGGCTAGTTTTGTGTTAGGGTTATGGCTAGGGTTAGAGCAATGAATAATGTAAGAACTATGTTTTATAGGGTTAGTTTTAGGGTTATGTTTAGGGGTTAAATCTCTAGTGTTAGGATTATGTTTAAGGTTAGGGTTAAATATAGAGCTAGAGTTAGTGTTAGGTTAATAGTCAGGGTCAGGTTTAGTTTTAGGGTTAGGGTTAGGACTCGAATTAAGGCTAGGTTTACTGTAAGGGTTTGGTTTAAGGTTAGGGTGGTGTTTAGAGCTAGGGTGAGTGTTAGGATATGAGTCAGAGTTAGGGATAGTATTAAGGTTAAGATTAGGGCTCGGATTAGGGCTAGGGTAAGGTCAAGGTGTAGTGTTAAGGCTTGGTTTAAGTTAAGGTTTAGGTTTAGGGCTCTTGCTCGGTTTTGTTTTACTGCAAGGGTTAGTGTTATTGCTAGTTTTATGATTAGCATTCGGGCTAGGGCCAG
Source organism: Marmota flaviventris (assembly GCF_047511675.1). Taxonomy (NCBI): domain Eukaryota; kingdom Metazoa; phylum Chordata; class Mammalia; order Rodentia; family Sciuridae; genus Marmota; species Marmota flaviventris. Next base: position 113,483,047 of record NC_092508.1, read on the forward strand.
TGTTAATGTTAGGTTTAGGCTTAGGATTAGGGTTAGATTTAGAGTTAAGGTTAAATCTAGGGTTAGGACTAGGAATACGGATTTGGCAATGGTTATGGCTAGGTTTAGGGCTACAGTAATGGATAGTGTTAGAAAAAGGGATAGGGCTACTGTGAGAGTTAGAGTTAGTCTTAGGGCTAGGGTTAGGTTAGGGTTAGGGATAGGGTTAAATTAGGGCTAGGATTAGGGCTAGGATTAGTGTTCACCTAAGGCCTAGAGTTAGGGTTAGGGTTAGGTTTAAGTTTAGGATAAGGAATGGCATTATAGCTAGGTTTAGAGATAAGGTGAATGTTAGAATTAGGGTTAGGGCAATGGTTAGGGTTAGGGTTTATGTCTACCTATAATGAAAGGGTTAGGTTTAGCTTTAGGGTCAGGTTTAGATCTAGGGTAAGGTCTGGGTTAGAAGTTTGGGATAGGTTAACGTTTAAAGTTAGGGCTGGAATTAGCATCATGGTTAGTGTTAGTGTAATTATAATATGAGGTTTAGGGTTTAGGTTTGGTTTAGAATAATGCATAGGTTTAGGATTTGGGATAGGGTTAGGTTTAGGCCTAGGGTTATGGTTATTGCAATGGATAGGTTTAGAGATATGTTTAGGGCTAGGGTAATGGTTTTGATTAGGGTTAGCATTAGTATTATGTTTAGGGTCAAAGCTCGAGTTAGGGCTTGGTTTAGGGCTTGGTTTTGGGTTACATTAGTGCTAGGGTTAGGGGCAAGGTGAATGTTAGTATCAGGGTTACAATTAGGGTTAAATTTAGGGTTAGGGTTAGTGGTAGGTCTAGTTTTAGATTTAGGGTTAGGGTTAGGGTGATGTTTAGGATAGGGTTAGTATTATGGTCAAGTCAGGGTCAGTGTTAGTTCTAGCTTTCAGCTTAAAACTAGAATTAGAGCTAAGGTTAGGGTTAGAGTTAAGGGTTGGTTTAGGTTAAGGGTTAGAGTTAGGGTTATGGCTCAGTTTTGTTTTAGGGCTAGGGTTAAAGTTAGATTTAGAGTTATGGTTAGGGTTAGGCTTAGGGTTAGGGTTTGATTTAGAGTTAAAATTAGATCTAAGTTAGGGCTAGAGCTAATGATAGGGCTAGGATTAGGGCTGGGTTTAGAGCTAGAATTAGGGTTCCAGTAAGGGATAGGGTTAGAACTATGGATGGGGCTAGGGTGAGAGTTAGAGATAGTTGTAGGGCTAGGGTTTAAGCTAGGGTTATGAATAGGACTAAATAAGTGCTATGATTAGGGCTAGGGTTAGATCCTGGGTTAGGCCTAAAGTTAGGTTTAGGGTTAGGATTAAAGCTAGGTTTAGGCCTGGGGTTTCTGTTAGCTTTAGGGCTAGGATTACAGCTATGGCTAATGTCATGTCTAAGCTTATGGTTGGGGATAGTTTTAGGATTAGTGTTTATGGCTAGGTCTATTGTAAGGGTTAGGTTTAGTGTAAAAGTCATCCTTAGAGCTAGGAGATTTATTAGGTTCAGGGTCAGTGTTAGCGTTTGTTTGAGGTTAGGTTTTAGGGTTAGGGCTTGAATTAGCACTAGGGTGTAGGTTAGGTTAATGATAGGGTTTTGTTTAATGTTACCATTAGGTTTAGGGTAATTGATAGTGTTAGGGTTAGCAACAGGTTTAAGGTTAGGCCTAGGGTTCACATTAAGGTAAGGGTTATGGTTAGTATAATGGATAGGTTTAGAGTTAAGTTTAGGGCTAGGTTTATGGTTAAGAAGAGGTCTTGAATAATGGTTAGGGTTAGGGTTAAAACTAGGGTTAGGCTTAGGTTTATGTTTAGCATAAGGGTTCGGTTTTCATCTATGGTTAGGCTAGGGTGAGGGTTAGGTTTAGGGTTACTTCTAGAGATAAGATTATAGTACTCATAGGGTTAGGGTTAGGATTAGGGCTAGGGACTTCATTAGGGATAGGGTTAGGTTTAGGGTAATGTATACAATTAGATGTAGATTTAGGGCTATGTTTAAAGTTAGACTGAAGTTTAGGCTTAGAGTTAGGGCTATGGTTATGTTTAGGTTTATAGTAAGGGTTAGGGTTTGAGCTAGGGTTAGGTCTATGGCAAGTGTGAGATTTAAGGTTAGGTCTAGGGTTAGTTTTCCAGTTAGTCTTAGGTTTAGCATTAAGCCTAGGATTATCATTAAGGTTAGGTTTAGGTTTAGAGTAATGAGTAGGTTTAGAGCTAGGTGTAGGGCTAGGGTTAAGTTTAGAATTAGGGATAGGGTTAGGGTTAGATTGAGGGATAGGTTTAGGTTTATGCTTAGAGAAATGTTTAGGCTTTGAGCTTTGAGCTAGGATTAGGACTAAGGCGAGGGTTAGGTTAGGGTTACTGCTAGGGTTAGGGTTAGGGTTAGGTTTATGCTTAAGGCTTGATTTAGGCCTAGGACTATCTCTAACTTTTGTGTTAAGTTTAGGGCTAGGGTTAGGGCTATGGGTAATGTAAGAGATAGGGTTATGTTCAGGGCTAGCTGTAGCGTTAGGGTTATGGCTAGGTCTAGTGTTCAGTTGAGATAAGCACTAGGGTTACTCTTAGTGTTCGGTTTAAGGTGAGGGCTGTGTTTAGAGCTAGGGTGACTTTTAGGATATCAGTCAGGTCAGGGTTTGCTTTAAGGTTAGGGTTATGACTTGAATTAGGGCTAGGGTTACTCTTAGGGTTTGGTTTAAGTTTAGTGTGGTCTTTAGAGCTAGGGTCAGTGTTAGGATATGAGTCAGGGTCAGGGTAAGTTTTAAGGTTAGGGTTAGGACTCAAATTAGGGCTAGAGTTATGTCTAGGTATAGTGTTAGGGTTTGGTTTAAGTTAAAGTTTAGTGTTAGGGCTGTTGCTCAGTTTTGTTTTAGTCCTAGGTTTAGGGTTTGGGCTAGTTATAAGATTAGCATTAGGGTTAGGGCCAGTGTTAGTGTTAGGCTTAGGATTAGATTTGGATTTAGCGTTAGATCTAGGATTAGGGCTAGGTCTAACTATTGGGCAAGGGTTAGGGCTAGGGTTATGGTTACGGTAACAGATAGGGTTAGAAGTAGGGCTAAGGCTAGGGTGAGAGTTAGAGTTAGTCTTAGGGCTAGGGTTTTGGTTAGTTTTATGGATAGGGCTAAGTTAGGGCTAGGATTAGGGCTAGGGTTAGTGTTCAGCTTTGGCCTAGTGTTAGGGCTAGGGTTATAGTTAATTTTAGGGTAATTTATGGTGTTATAGCTAGGTTTACAGGCAGGGTGAGGGATAGAATTAGGGTTAGGGCTAGGGTTAGGGTTAGGGTTATGATTAAGGCTAGGTTAAGGGCTAGGATGAGGGCTAGGGTTTGTTGTAGGTTTAGGTCTAGAATTAGGGCTAGGGATAATGTCAGTTTGGAGTATATTTAGGGTTAGGTTTGTGTCTATGCCTAGTGTAAGTGTTAGGCTTTGGGTAAGGGTCAGGTTTAGAGCTAGGTGTATTTTTAGGGTCAGGATCAGTGTTAGGTTTTTATTTTATTTTATTTTTTTTTTTTTTAGGTTAAGTTTTAGGGATAGGGCTCAAATGAGCACTAGGGTTAGTGTTAGAGTTATGGTAATTGATTGGGTTAGGTTTAGGTTTCAGGGTAGGTTTAGGGTTTGGAGAGCTTTAGGGTTAGCAAAAGGGTTAGGGTTATGCCTAGGGTTAGCATTAGGATTAGGGTTATCATATGGATAATATATAGGGTTATATCTATGGTTATGGCTAGGGTTAGGTTAGGATTAGTGCTAGAGTTAGGTTAGGTTTTGGATTAGAGCTATTAAACCTAGCTTAGGGTTAGGGTTATATTTAGGGTAAAGTTTAGGTTTTGAGCTAGGGTTGGGTCTAGGACAAGTGTTAGGTTTAGTGTTATGGTCAGGGTTAGGTTTAGGGTTAGGGCTAGGGTTTTCATTAGGGTTAGGATTATTTTTAGGGTAATAGATTGGGTTAGATGTAGGGTTAGCTTTATTGTTAAGGTTGGGTTTAGGTTTAAGTTTAGTTTTAGGGCTAGGTTTACTGTTGATTTTAGGGTAAGAGTTAGGGTTTGAGTTAGGTTTAAGACTATGGCAAGGTTTAGGTTTAGGATTAGGTCTAGGGTTAGGTTTATGGTTAGGGTTAGGGTTTCAGTTAGGGTTATGGATAGGGTTATCATTAGGGTTAGGGTTAGAGTTAGGGTAATGGCTAAAGTTAAAGCTAGTGTTAGGTCTAGGGTTAAGGTTAGAATTACAGCTACGGTTAGGGTTATGGTTAGGGATTGTGCTAGGGTTATGTTTTGGCTAAGGGTCAGGCTTTGAGCTAGGGTTCGGACTAAGGTGAGGGTTAGGGTTAGGGTTAAGACTAAGGCTAGGGTTATGCTTAGGGTAGGTTTAGGCCTCTATTAGGGTTAGGGCTATTGAAGTTTTGTGTTAGGTTTAGGCCTAGGGTTAGTGCTATGTGTAATGTAATTTCTAGGGTTCTGATTAGAGCTAGTTTTAGGGTTAGGATTAATGCTAGGTCTAGTGTTAGGTTTAGGTTTGGAGTTAAGGTCAGGTTTAGAGCTAGGTTAAATGTTAGTTTCAGGGCCAGTGTTCAGGTTAAAGTTATGGTTAGGGTAAAATCCAGAATAGTACTAAGGTTAGGTCTAGTGGCAGGGTTAGTGTTTGGTTTAGGTTAAGGTTTATCCTTAGGGCTAGCACTAAGTTTTTGTTTAGGTCAGGGGCTCGAGTAATAGCTAAATTTAGGATTAGGTTTAGGTATGGGGCTAGTGTTAGGTTTAGGTTTAGGTATAAGTTTACTGGTAGGGCTAGTTTCAGGTTTCGGTTTCTGTTTAGGGTCAAATTTAAACCTATAATTAATGTTAGGGTCAGAATAAGGGTGAAGGTTAGGGTGAGGTTTGGGGTTAGGATTAGATCTAGAATGAGGGCTGGTGTTAGGACTAGTAATAGGGTTATTGTTTGGGTTTGGCTAAGGATTAGGATTAGGACTAGAGTTAGCATTATGAATAGGGTTTGGCTTAGGGTAATGGATAGAATTAGAGCTAGGGTTAGGGCTAGGATTAGAGTTAGGTTTAGGGCTAGTTTTAGGGTTAGGTTTAGCGTTAAATCTGGTGTTAGGGTTAGGGTTAGTGTTTGGCTAAGGCCAATGTAAGAACTAGGGTTATGGTTATGGTTAGTTTTAGGGTTATGGTTTCGGCTAGGTCTAGTGTTAGCATTAGTTTTAGGGTTAGGGTGATATTTAGAGCTAGGGTTTGTGAATGAGGGTTAGTTTTAGGCCTAGGACTTGAATTAGAGCTCGGGTTATGGCTAGTTATGGGTTAGGGTTTGGTTTAAGTTAAGATTTAGGGTTAGAACAATGGCTAGGTTTTATTTTAGGGCTAGAGCTTGAATTAGGGCTAGTTTTAGGATTAGCAATAATGTTAGAGCTAGTTGTAGAATGAGGTTTAGGCTTAAGATTAGGGTTAGATTTAGAGTTATGGTTAGATCTAGGGTTAGAGCTATGGCTAGCGTTAGGGCTCAGGTTAGGGCTATTGTGAGGGTTAAGGTAATGAATAGGGTTATAAATAGAAATAGGGATAGGGTGTGAGTTAGAGTTAGTCATAGGCCTAGGGTTAGGGGTAGGGTTAAGTTTAGGGTTCAAATAGGGCTAGGATTAGTGCTATGATTAGTGTTAGGGTTAGGCCTATGGTTAGGGCTAGGGTTAGAGTTAGTTTTAGGGGAAGGGATGAGGTTGTATAGCTAGGTTCAGTGCTAGGGCGAGGGTTATATTTAGGGATAAGGATAGAGTGAGGGTTTCGTTTAGGATTAAGTAGGTTTAGGGCTCGGATGAGGGCTAGGGTTTGTGTTAGGGTTAGGGCTAGTATTAGGGCTAGGGATAATGTCAGGTCTAGGGTTATGGTTAGGGATAGTGATAGGGATAGGTTTATGGCTAGGTCTAGTGTAAGGATTAGGTTTAGTGTAGGGCTCAGGTATAGAGCTAGGCTATTATTAGGGTCAGAGTATGAGTTAGGGTTTGGTTTGGGTTAAGGCTTACAGTTAGGGCTCAAAATAGCATTAGAGTTAGGGTTGGGGTTCGGGTAATGGATAGAGTTAGGTTTACAGTTCAGGTTAGGTTTAGAGTAATATATAGGATTAGTGTTAGGGATAGGGTTAGGGTTAGGCCGAGGGTTAGCATTTGGTTTAAGCTAACCAAATGAATAGGTTTAGTGCTAGTGTTAGGGCTTAGGAAAAAGTTAGGATTAGGGCTAGGATTTGGGTTACTCCTAGGTTTAGTGTTAGGGTTCGGTTTAGGGTAAGTGTTAGGGTTTGAGCTAGGTTTAGGGCTAGGGCAAGGGTTATGGTTAGAATCAGGGTTACTATTAGGGCTACAGTTAGGGTTAGGGTTAGTGTTAGGGTTAGGGTTAGGGATAGGGTTAGCATTATGGTTAGGGTTATGTTTAAGGTAATGGATAATGTTAGAGCTAGTATTTGGGCTATGGTTACACCTAGGATTATGGATAGGGTTAGGGTTAGGTTTAGAGCTAGGGTTATGTTTAGAGTAAGGGTTAGAGTTTGAGCTAGGGTTAGGGCTAGGGCAAGCATTAGGTTTAGTGTTTGTGCTAGGGTTAGGGTTAAGTTTATGCTTAATTCTAGGTTTAGGGCTTGTATTAGGGCTAGGTTTTGTGTGAGGTGTATGGCTAGTGTTAGGGCTATGGGTAATGTAAGAGCTAGGGTTATGTTTATGGGTAGTTTTTGGGGTTAGGGTTATAGATATATCTAGTGTTAGGTTTAAGTTTTGAGAAAGGATAAGGATTAGAAATAGGGTTTGTGTTAGGGTAAGCATCAGTGTTCGGGTTAGCATTGGGTTTAATGTTAGGTCTAGAATTAGAAGTAGGGTTAGGTTTAGAGCTAGGGTTAGTCTTCGCATTAGGTTAATGGTTATTTTAGAGCTAGGGCTAGGTTTTTGTTTAGGACTAGGGCTAGAGTTATGGCTATATTTAGGATTAAGTTTGGGTCTACTGCTAATGTTATGGTTAGGTTTAGGTATAGGTTTACTGGTAGGTCTAGTGTTAGGGTTTGGTTTAGTGTTTAGGTCAGGCTTTGAACTAGGGTTAGTGATAGGGTCAGAATAAGGCTAAGGGTTAGGCTTAGGCTTCGGGTTAGTTTAGAGATAGAATGAGGGCTAGGATTAGGACTAGTAATATAGTTAGTGTTTGGGGTATGCTAAGGATTAGGTTAAAACTAGGGTAGCATTGGGGTAAGAGTTTGGCTTAGGGTAAGGAATAGGTTAAGAGCTAGGGTTTGGATTAGTGTTAGTGTTAGGGTTAGGGTTCGGGTTAAAGCTAGGTTTGAGGCTCAGATTAGCGCTAGGTTTTGTGTTAGGGTCAGGGCTATGGCTAATGTAAGTATTAGCTTTACGGTTAGGGATAGTTTTAGGGTTAGGTTTAGGGCTAGGGCTGGTGTTTGAGTTAGGTTTAGGGTTAGAGTGATGTTCAGAGTAGGGTTAGTTTTAGGGTCAGTGTCAGGGTCAGTTTAGTTGTAGGGATAGCTTTAGGACTAGGTGTAACGTTAAGATTTGTTTTAGGTTAAGGGTTAGTATTAGGGTTAAGATCAGTTTTGTTTGTGGACTATGTGTAGGGTTAGGGCTAGTTTTCAAATTAAAATTAGAGTTAGGGCTAATGTTAGGGTAAGGTTTAGGTTCAGAATTAGGGTTAGATTTAGAGTTAGGGTTAGTTCTAGGTTTAGGACTATGGTTCGGGTTAGGACTAAGTTTAGGGCTAGTGTTAGGGTTAGGCAATAGATAAGTTTGGTACTAGAAATAGGTCTAGGGCTAGAGTTAGTGTTAGTCTTAGGGCTAGAGTTAGAGTTAGGGTTACAGTTAGCAATAAATTAGGGCTAGGATTTGAGCTACGGTTAGTGTTAGGTTTAGGCCTAGGGTTAGGGCTAGGGTTAGTGTTAGTGGTAGTGTTAGGGTTAGGGCTAGGGATAGGGGAAAGGATGTGGTTATACCTAGGTTCAGAACTAGGGCAAGGGTTGAAATTAGGGTTTGGGATAGCATTAGTGTTCGGGTTAGGATTAAGGCTAGGTTTACGATTAGGATGAGGGCTCGGGTTTGTCTTAGGTTTAAGGCAAGAATAAGGTAGAGTGCTAATGTCAGGTCTAGGGTTACATTTAGGGATACTGTTAGGGTTAGTTTTATGGCTAGCTCTAGTTTAAAGGTTATGTTTAGGGTAAGGGTCAGTTTAGAGCTACGTGTGTTATTAGAGTCAGGGTCTTGCTCAGAGTTTGGGTTAGGTTTTGGCTTATTATTAGGGCTCAAATTAGCATTAGGGTTAGGTTTAGAGTTAGGGTTAGAGTAATTGATAGTGTTAGGTTTAGTGTTCATTTTAGGTTTACGTAAGGATAAGTTTAATATTAGCGAAAGGTTTGTGGTTAGGCCTAAATGGATAGGGTTAGATTTAGGTTTAGGACTAGGGTTAGTGTTAGGTTTAGCGTTAACTGTTAGGGTTTGTGCTAGGATTAGGACTATGGCAAATGTTCGGTTTACGGTTAGGTCTAGGGTTAGGTTTAAAGTTAGGGTTAGTGAGGGTTTAGGGTTAGGACTAGGTTACGTTTCCAGTTAGGGTTACAGTATGTTTAGGTTTAGTGCTAGTGTTATCATGATGTTTATAATTAGGGTTAGGGTAATGGGTGGGGTTAGAGCTATGTTTAGAGCTATGTTTGGGTTAGGCTTATGTTTAGGGTAATGGATAGGTTTAGGTCTAGGATTATTGTTAGGATTAGGGCTAGGGTTAGTTTTAGGTCTATGGTTAGTTTTAGGGTTAGGTTTAGGGTAAGTGTTAGAGTTTGAGCTATGGTTAGGGCTAAGTTGATGGTTAGGGTTAGTATCAGGTCTAGGTTTAGGATTAGGGTTAAGTTTAAAGCTAGGGTTATCATTAGGGTTAGGGTTATGTTTAGGGTAATGGATAGGGTTAGAGCTAGAGTTAGGTCTAGGATTATGGTTAGGATTAAGTCTAGGGTTAGGCTTAGGGTTAGGGCCAGATTTAGGTTTAGGTTTAGGTTTAGGGTAATGGTTAAGGCTAAGGTTAGGGTTAGGGTTAAAACAAGGTGTAGGGCTCAGTTTAGGGATAGATTTTGCGTTAGGTTAAGGCTATGGCTAATGTAAGAACTAGAGTTATGATTAGGGCTACTTTTAGGGTTACAGTTAGGGCTAGTACTAGTTTTAGGTTTATGTATACTTGTAGGGCGATGTTAGAGCTAGGGTTAGTTTAAGGTCAGAGTCGGGCTCAAGGTTAGTTTTAGGGTTAGGTTAGGACTGGAATTAGGGCTAAGGTTAGGGCTAGGCGTAGGGTTAAGTTTTGGTTTAGATAAGTGTTAAAGTTAGGGCTATGGCTTTGTTTTATTTTAGGGCTTGAACTAGATTAGGTCTAGTTTTCAGATTAGTGTTACTGTTAGAGCTAGTGTTAATGTGAGGTTTAGGCTTAAGTTTAGGGTTGGACTTAGAGTTATGGTTAGTTTTAGGGTTAGGGCTAGGGCTAGTGTTAGGGCTAAGGTTAGGGCAAGAGTCAGGGTTATGTTAAGGGATAGGGTTAGATCTAGGAATAGGGCTAGGGCAAGAGTTAGAGTTAGTCTTAGGGGTAGTGGTAGGATTAGGGCTAAATTAGCGCTAGGATCAGGTCTCGGATTAGTGCAAGGGTTAAGTCTAGACTTAGAGTTAGAGTTAGATTTGGGTGAAGGGATGGGTTTATAGCAAGGTTCAGAACTAGCGTGAGGGATAAAATTAGGGATAGGGCTAGAGTTCTGGTTCGGGTTTGGATCAAGGTTAGGTTTAGGGCTAGGATGAGGGCTAGCGTTTGTGTTAGGGTTATGGCAAGAATTAGGGCTAGGGCTAATATCAGGTCTAGGGTTATGGTTAGGGATAGTTTTGGGGTAAGATTTATGGCTAGGTCTAGTTTCAGAGTTAGGTTTAGTGTGAGGTTCAAGTTGAGAGCTAGGGGTATTATAATATTCAGAATCAGGTTTTGGGTTTGTGTTAGGTTGAGGTTTAGGGTTATGGCTCAAATTAGCATTAGGTTTGAGTTAGGGCTAGTGTAATGGATAAGGTTAGGTTTAGGCTTCAGTTTTGGTTTAGGGCTCAGGTTAGATTTAGGGTAATGGATAGGGTTAGGGTAAGGCCTAGGGTTAGCATTAGGTTTATTGTTATCATTAGGGTAATGAAAAGGGTTAGTGCTAGGGTTATGTTTAGGAGTAGGTCTAGAGTTTAAGTTAGGGTTAGGGTTAAGGCTAGGGTTAGGTTTAGGGTATGGGTTAGGTTTTGAGCTGGGGTTAGTGCTAAGGATAGGGTTAGGCTTAGGATTAGGTCTAGGATTAGGATTAGGGTTACCATTAGGGTTAAGGGTATGGACAGGTTTGGATGTTGGGTTAGGGTTAGGGTTAGGTTTAGGTTTAAGACTAGGGTTAGAGTTGAGTTTAGCATAATTGTTAGAGTTTGAGCTAGGGTTAGGACTGTGGCAAGGGTTAGGTTTATGGTTCATTCTAGGTTTAGGTTTACAGTTAGGGTTATCATGATGTTTATGGTTAGGTTTAGGGTTGTGGGTGGGGTTCGAGCTTAGGTGAAGTCTAGTTTTAGGTTTAGGATTAGGGCTAGGGTTAGAGTTAGGGTTAGGCTTATCATTTTCTTAAGGTTAGGTTAAGGGTAATTGTCAGGGATTGAGTAAGTGTTAGGGCTATGTTGAGGCTTCAGGTTAGAATCTGGGCTAGGGATAGAGTTAGGGTTAGGGTTAGGGTTAGGGCTAGGTTTAGTATTAGGTTTAGGGTTTATGGTTAGGTTAATGGATAGAGTTAGAGTTAGAGATTGGGCTATGGTTACGGTTAGGATTAGAGCTAGGATAGTGTTTAGGTTTTGGGCTAGGGTTATGTTTAGTGTAAGGGTTAGATTTTCACCTAGTGTTAGTGATAGGGCTAGGTTTAGGATTAGGTTCTGCCTTAGGGCTAGGGACAGAATCATGGTAGGTTTAGGGTTAGGGTTAAGGTTAGGGCTAGGGTTATCATTAGGGTTAGGATAAGGGTTAGAGTAATGGATATGGTTAGATATAGGCTTAGGTTTAGGTTTAGGGTTAGATTTACTTTTAGGGTTAATGTTAAGGCTACGGTTATGTTTAGGTTTATGGTATAGCTTAAGTTTTGAGCTAGTGTTAGGGCTATGGAGAGTGTTAGGTTTAGGGTTTGGTCTATTGTTAGTTTTCAGGTTAGGGTTAGGATTAAGGTTAGGGTTAAGGCTAGGGTTAACAATACAGTTTGGTATAAGTTTAGAAAAGTTGTAATTTTAGAGCCAAGTTTAGGGATATGGTTAAGTTCAGGGTTAGGGATAGGGTTATTGTTTAGGGTAAGGTATAGGTCTAAGTTTATATTTATGGTAAGGGTTAGACTTTGAGTAAGGTTTAAGACTAAGGCTAGGGTTAGGTTTAGAGTTAGGGTTAGGGCTAGGATTAGGGTTAAAGGTACGCCTAGGTCTAGATTGAGGCCTAGAATTTGCTCTAGGTTTTGTGTTAGGTTAAGATATAGAGTCAGGGCTATGGTTAATGTAAGAGCTAGGATTATGATTAGGGCTAGTTGTAGGGTTAGGGTTATGGCTATGTCTAGTGTTAGGTTTAGGTTTTTGGTTAGGGTCAGGTTTAGAGTTAGGTTTAGTGTTAAAGGCAGGTCAGTGTTCAGGTTAGTGTTAGAGCTAAGGTTAAAGCCAGAATTGGGACTAGGTTTATGTCTAGGGGTAGGGTTAGTCTTGGCATTAATTTAAGTTAAGGGTTATTGTTAGGGCTAAGGCTAAGTTTTTTTAGGTTTAGAGCTAGAGTTAAGTCTAAATTTAGGATTAAGTTTAGTTCTAGGGTTACATTTAGGGTTAGGGTTTTGCTTAGGGTTAGGGATAGGGTTAGAGCAAGTGTTAGGGGTAGGGTTAGGGTTAGGGTTAGGGTTAAATCTAGGTGTAGGGCTCGGATTAGGGCTCGTTTTTGTGTTAGTGTTGGGGCTAGGGTTAGGGCAACAGGTAATGTAAGAACCAGGGTTACAATTAGGGTTAGCTTGGGGTTAGGGTTAGTGGTAGTTCTAGTGTTTGTTAGATTTAAGTTTAGGGTGATATTTAGAGCTAGAGTTACTTCTAGAATAGGAGTCAGGGTCAGAGTTAGTTTTAGGGTTTGAGTTAGGACTCGAATTAGAACTAGGTTTACTCTAAGTGTTCAGTTTAAGGTTAGCATCATGTTTAGAGCTAGGGTGAGTATTAGGATATGAGTCAGGTTCAGGGTAAGTTTTAAGGTTAGGGTTAGGAATCATTTAGGCCTAGGATTAGTTTTTGTAGTAGTATAGGGTTTGGTTTAAGTTAAGGTTTAGTGTTAGCTCTATTGCTCGGTTTTGTTTTAGTCCTAGGGTTAGAGTTAGGGCTAGTTTTACAATTAGCATTAGGGTTAGTGCTAGTGTTAGTGTTAGGCTTAGACTTAGAGTTAGGGTTACATTTATAATTATGTTAGATCTAGGATTAAGCTAGGATTAAGGATAGGGCAAGGGTTAGGGCCAGGGTTAGAGTTATGGTAAGGGATAGGTTTAGAACTAGGAATAGGGCTAGTGTGAGAGTTAGAGTTAGTGATAGGGCTAAAGTTAGATTTAGGGTTTACGATAGGGTTAAATTAGGGCTAGGATTAGGACTAGGGTTAGTGTACAGCTTAGGCCTAGTGTTAGGGATAGGGTTAGGTTTAAGTTTCGGATAAAGAGTGGCGTTATAGCTAGGTTTAGACGTAGGGTAAGGGATAGAGTTAGGGTTAGGGCTAGGGCTGGGATTAGGGTTATGATTAAGGCCATGTTTATGGCTAGGATGAGGGCTAGTGGTTGTATTAGATTCAGGGCTAGGATTAGTTACAGGGCTAATATCAGGTCTCGGGTTATGGTTAAAGATAGATTTAGGGTTAGGCTTATGGCTACGTCTAGTGTAAGGGTTAGGTTTAGGGTAAGGGTCAGGTTTAGAGCTCAGGGAATTATTAGTATTAGGATTTGACTTAGGTAAGGATTTAGGTTTACGGCTCAAATTAGCATTAGGGTTAGGGTTAGGGATATAGTTAGGGTTTGTTTTAAGGTTCAGGTATGGTTTAGGGTAATTGATATGGATAGCGTTCATGATAGGTCTAGGGTTAGGCTTAGGGTTAGCATTAGGGTAAGGGTTATGGTTAGGGTAATTCAGAGGGTTAGAGCTTAGATTAGAACCAGAGTTATGGTTAGTAATATGCCTTGAGTTAGGGTTAGAGTTAGTGTTAGAACTAGGGTTAGGGTTTGGTTTAGGGTTATATTTAGCATAAAGTTTAGGTTTTGAGCTAGGGTTAGGGCTAGGTTTAGGGACAGGTCTAGGGATAGGATTACAGTAGGTTTAGGTTTAGGGTATGAGTTAGTGCTAGGGTTATCATTAACATGAGGGTTAGGGTTTAGGTAACGGATAGGGTTAGGTTAGGTTTAGACTTTTTTTAGAGTTAGAATTAGTGATAGTTTTAGAATTAGAGCTATGGTTATGTTTAGGTTTATGGTTAGGTTTATGATTTGATCTAGAGTTAGGGCTATGCTGAGTTTAATTTTAGGGTTATGTTTATGGTTAGTTATCTGGTTAGGGTTAGGGATAACATTAGGGTTCGGGCTAGGATTATCAATAAGTTTAGGTTTAGGGTTAGGGTAATGGGTAGGTTTAGAGCTAGGTTTTGATCTAGGTTATGTTTAGGATTTGGGCTATGGTTAGTGTGAGGGTTAGGTATAGGTCTAGGCTTATGTTTAGGATAAGGGTTAGGCTTTTAGCTACCTTAGGACTAAGGTGAGGGCTAAGGTTAGGTATAGGGCTAGTATTAGGGTTAGGGTTATGTTAGGGCTAGGTTTAGGCCTAAAATTTCCTCTATGTTTAGAGTTAGGTTTAGGCCTAAGGTTAGGGCTATGGGTAATGTAAGATCTAGAGTTATTAGGGCTACTTTTAGGGTTAGGGTTAGGGTTATGGCTGGGTATAGAATTAGATTTAGGTTTTGGTTAGGTTCAGGTTTAGAGGTAGGTTTAATGTGAAAGCCAGGGTCAGTGTTTGGGTTAGAGTTAAAGTTAGGGTTAAAGCCAGAATTAGGACTAGTTTTAGGTCTAGGGGTAGAGTTAGTGTTTGGGTTAGGTAAAGGAATTTTAGGGCTAGGGCTAGGATTTTGTTTAGGTGTAGAGCTATATTTCTGTCTATATTGATAATTAGGTTTCGGTCTAGAGCTAGTGGTATGTTTAGGTTTATGTATAAGTTTACAAGAAGGGCTAATGTTAGAGTTTGTTTAGGGTTAGGGTCAGGTTTAGCCCTAGGGTTTATGTTATGGTCAGAATAATGGTCAGTGTTAGGGTTAGCGTTTGGAATAGCATTAGAGATAGAATGAGATCTAGTATTAGGAATATTAATAGGGTTAGGATTTGGTTAGCCTAAGGATTAGGGATAAGTCTAGGGTTATCATTAGGATTATGGTTTTGCTCAGGGTAAGGCATAGGATTAGGGCTAGGGTTAGGTTTATGGTTAGGGTTAAAGCAAGGCTTAGGGCTCAGATTAGGGCGAGTTTTTGTGTGAGGTTTAAGGCTAGGGTAGGGCAATGGCTAATATAAGAACTAGGGTTACAATTAGCTTAGGTGTAGGGGTAGTTCAAGTGTTAGGGTTAGGTTTAAGATTAGGGTGATATTTATAGCTAGAGTTAGTGTTAGGATATCAGTCAGGTCAGGGTTAGTTTTAGGGTTAGGGTTAGGACTCGAATTAGGGCTAAGTTTACTTTAGGGTTCAGTTTATGTTTAGGGTGGTGTTTAGAGATAGAATGAGTGTTAGGATATAAGTCAGGTTCAGGGTTATTTTTAAGGTTATGATTAGGACTCGATTTAGGGCTAAGGTTAGTCTAGCTGTAGTGCTAGGGTATAGTTTAAGTTAAGGTTAGTGTTTGGCCTTTTGCTTGGTTTTGTTTTAGTGCTATGGTTAGGGTTAGGGCTAGTTTTATGATTAGCTGTAGGGTTAGGGCTAAGGTTATGCTTAGGTTTACAATTAAGTATAGATTTAAGGCTAGTATTAGGAGTAGGTTTTGTGTTAGGTTTAGGGCAAGAATTAGGTCTAGGACTAATGTCAGGTCTAGGTTTATAGTTGGTGATAATTTTAGGTTTAGTTTTAGGGCTAGGTCAAATTAAAGTTTTACGTTTAGGGAAAGGGTCAGATTAAGAGCTGGGTATTATTAGAGTCATGGTCAGGCTTCGGGTTTGGGTTAGGTTAAGGTTTAGTGTTAAGGCTCAATTAGCATTAAGTTAGAATTAGGGTTAGGGTAATGGGTAGTGTTAAGTTTAGGGTTCAGTTTAGGTTTAAGGTAATGGATATGGTTACGTTTGGTGATAGGTTTAGGGTTAGACCTAGGGTTAGCATTAGGGTTGTGGATATTATAGGGTAATTTATAGGGTTACACCTAGGATTAGGGCTAGGATAATGGTTAGAATTAGGGCTAGATTTAGGGTTATGGGCAGGGTTAAGACAAGGGTTACACTTAGGATTATGTTTAGGGGATGGTTTAGGGTTTGAGCTAGGATTTTTTTCTATGGCTAAGGTTAATTTAGGGTTTGGTCTCTGTTATGGTCATGGTTAGTGTTACAGTTAGGGCTAGGGTAATCATTAGGGTTAGGGAAATAGGTTTAGATGTCATGTTAAATATAGGGTGAGGTTGAGGTTTGCGTTAGGTTTAGGTTTAGGATTAGGGTTAGGGTTTGAGCTGATTAGACTTAGGATTAGGGTTAGATTTACTGTTAGTTCTAGGGTTAGGTTTATGTTTAGAGTTAGGGTAGGTTTAGCTTTAGTCTAGTGTTATCATTAGGGTTAAGTATAGGGTTATGGTATTGGGTATGGTTTGAACTAGGGTTAGGACTAGGGTTAAGGTTAGGATTAGGGCTGGGGTTAGGGTTAGGGTTATGCCTTGGGTTACAGTTAGGTTAAGTGTAAGGATTAGGGATTGAGCTGGATTTAGGGCTAGGGCGAGGGTTAGGGTTACAGTCTGGGCTAGGGTAGGCTTAGGATTACGTTTAGGGATAGGGTTAGCATTAGTTTTAGGATTATGGTTAATGTAATGGATAGAGTGAGAGCTAGGGTTTGGGCTATGGTTACAGTTAGGTTAGGGCTACAGTTAGGGTGAGGTTTAGGGTTAGACTAGGGTTATGTTTAGGGTAAGGTTTAGGGTTTGAGCTAGGGTTAGGCCTAGAATGAGGGTTAGGAGTATGGTTAGGGCTAGGTTTAGGGCTGTAATTAAGGCTAGATTTTTTGTGAGGTTTAGGGCTAGTTTTAGGTATATGGGAAATGTAAGAGCTAGAGTTATGGTCAAAGCTAGATTTAGAGTTTGTCTAGTGTTAGGGTTAGATTTAGAGATAGGATAATGTATAGAGTTAGGGTTTTTGTTAGGGTAAGTTTCAGTGTTCAGATTATGATTATTTTTAGTGTTAGGTCCAGAATGAGTACTAGGGTAGGTCTAGGGGTAGGGTTATTTTTTTGGTTTAGGTTAAGAATTATTGTTAGGGCTAAGGCTAGGGTTATGACTATATTTAGAATTAGGTTTAGGTCTAATGATAGTGTTAGTGTTAGGTTTAGGGTTAGGGTTACTAGTAGGGCTAGTGTTAGGTTTCACATAAGGGTTAGGGTCAGGATTAAACCTAAGTTTAAAGTTAGGGTCAGAATAAGGGTCAGAGTTAGTTTTAGGGTTTAGGTTAAGTTTAGAGCTAGAATGAGGGCTAGGTTTAGGACTAGTAGTAGAGTTAGGGTTTGGGGTAGGCATAGAATTAGGGTTAGGACTAGGGTAGCAATAGGGTGAGGGTTTGACTAAGTGTAAGAAATAGGGTTAGAGCTAGGATTAGGACTAGGGATAGCGTTAAGGTTAGGGCCAGGGTTAGGGTTAGGGTTAAAGCTAGGTTTAGGCCTTGAATTATGGCTAGGTTTTGTGTTAGGTTTAGGGCTATGGCTAATTTAAGACCTGGCATTATGATTAGGGCTCGTTTTAGGGTTAGGTTTAGGTTGAGGTCTAGTGTTAGGATTAGGTTTAGGGATAGGGTGATGTGTAGAGCTAGAGTTAGTGTTAAGGTCGGATTCAGAGTTAGTATTAGTTCTAGGGTTAGAATTAGGACTCAAATTAGGTGTAGGGTTAGGATTTTGTTTAGGTTAAGGATTAGGGTCAGTGCTATGGCTCGGTTTGGCTTGAGGGCTAGGTCTAGGGTTAGAGCTAGTTTCAAATCAGTGTTAGGGTTAGAGCTAGTGTTAAGGTGTGGTTTTGGCTTAGAGTTAGGGTTATATTTACAGTTAGGGTTAGATCTAGGTTTAGGGCTACAGTGATGGTTAGGGCTAGGTTTAGGTCTAGGATTTGAATTATCATAAGTGATATAGTTAGATCTAGTGATAGAGCTAGGGCTAGACTTAGAGTTAGTGTTAGTGTTAGGGTTAGATTTAGGGTTAGAATTAGAGCTTAATTAGGGTTAGGATTAGAGCTAGGGTTAGTATTAAGACTGAGCCTAGGTTTATGGCTAGGGTTATGGTTATGGTTATGGTTAGGTATGATGTTATAGATAGCTTTAGAACTAGGGTGAGGGTTAATATTAGGGTTAGGTTTATGGTTAGGGTTAGGTTTAGAATTAAGGCTAAGAATAGGACTAGGATTAGGGCTAGAGTTTGTTGTAGGGTTAGGGCTTTATTAGGGCTAGGGCTAATGTCAGGTCTAGGGTTATGGTTAGAGATAGTTTTAGGGTTAATATTATTAGGGTTAGGCTTAGGTTTATGGATATGGTTAAGTTTAGGTTTCAGGTTAGGTTTAGGGTAATGTATAGGTTTAGGGTTAGAAATAGGTTTAGGGTTATCCTAGGGTTAGCATTAGGGTTAGGATTAGGATTAGGGTAATGGATAATGTTACAATGAGGTTAGGGCTAGGTTTAAGGTTAGGATAAAGGCTAAGGTTAGGGTTAGGTTTTGGGTTATGCCAAGGGTTAGGGTCAGGGTTAGGTTTAGGGTAAGATTTACGGCTAGAATTAGGTTATGGTTAGGGTTAAATGTAGTGATAGGGCTCAAATTAGGGATAGGTTTTGGTTTAGGTTAGGGCTAGGTTTAAGGCTACAGCCAATGTAAGAACTCATGTAATGATTAGAACTAGTTTTAGTGTTAGGGTTAGGGCTAGGTTTAGGGTTAGGTTTAGGTTTAGGTTTTGAGTGATGTTTAGAGGTAGGGTTAGTGTTAGGTTCAGAGGCAGAGTCAGGGTTTGTTTTATGGTTAGTTATAGGACTCGAATTAGGGCTAGGTTTAGGGCTAGGTGTAGGCTTAGGGTTTGGTTTTTATGTTCAAGGTTAGGGTTAGGGCTAAGGTAAAGGCAAGTGATAGGATTATGGTAAGGGATATGGTTAGAATTAGAAATAGGACTAAGGCGAGAGTTAGAGTTAAACTTAGGGCTAGCATTAGGTTAGGTTTAGGGCTAAATTCGGGCTAGGATTAGGTTTAGTGTTTGTATTAGGGTTAGGCCTAATTTTCGGCTTAGGAGTAGGTTTAGGGATAGGGTTAGTTTTAGAGGAAGACATGGGGATATAGCTAGTTTTAGGGCTAGGTAAAAGGTTAGAATTCAGTTAGGGCTAGTGTTATGGTTTTGATTAGTAATAAATAAGGCTAGGGTTAGGGCTAGGATGAGGGCTCGGGTTTGTTTTAGGGTTATGGCAAGAATTAGGGCTAGGGCTAGTGTCAGCTCTAGGCTTATGTTAGGGATATATTGAGGGTTGGATTTATGGCTAGGACTAGTGTAAGGGTTTGTTTTAGGGCAAGGGTCAGGTTTAGAGCTAGGGGTATTATTAGGGTAAGAATACGTTTTCAGGTTTGGTTTAGGTTAGGGTTTAGGTTTAGAGCTTGAATTAGCATTAGGGTTTGTTTAGGGTAATGATAGGTTTGGGTTTAGGGTTCATGTTAGGTGTAGGGTAATTGATAGGGTTAGAGTTAGCCAAAGGGTTAGGGTTAGGCCTAGGGTTAGCCTGAGGGTTATGGTTGTGCTTAGGATAATGGATAGAGTTAGGGCTAGGGTTATGGTTTGTATTAGGGCTGGAGTTAGGGTTAGGCCTCGTGTTAGGTTTAGGTTCAGGTTTAGGATGTAGTTTAGAGTTTGAGCTAGGGTTAGCTCTAGGGCAAGGGTTAGGTTTAGGGTTAGGTCTAGGTTATAGTTACGGTTAGGGTCAAGGTATGTGTTAAGTTAAGGGCTAGGATTACCATTAAGTTTAGGGTATTGGATAGGGTGTGATTTTGTGTTAGGGTTAGGGTTAGGGTTAGGTTTTGCCTTAAGGTTAGGGTAGGGATAGGCTTAGCATTAGGTTTAGGGTAATGGTTAGGGTTTGAGCAGGTGTTAGCTCTATGGCAAGGTTTAGGTTTATGGCTATGTCTAGGGTTAGCGTTAGGGTAGATTTAGGGTAATGGCTAGGGTTATCATCAGGGTTAAGTTTAGGGTTAGAGTAATGGGTAGGGTTAGAGCTAGGGTTAGGGCTAGGGTTATCATTAAGGTTAGGTTTAGAGTTAGGGTAATATGTAAGCTTAGAGCTAGGGTTATGGATAAGTTTAAGGTTAGGGTTAGGGCTAGTGTTAAGTTTAGGTTTAGGTTTAGGCCATGGGTTAGTGTTAGGGTTAGGTTAAGTTTAAGGGTTAGGTATTGAGCTAGTGTTTGGACTAGGATGAGGATTAGGGTTAGAGTCAGTGTGAGGGTTAGGGCTATGGTTAGCATTAGCGTTAGGGTTAGGGTAATGGATAGAGTTAGAGGTAGGTTTTGGCTTATGGTGATGGCTAGTCTCAGGGTTAGTGATATGGCTAGGTCTAGTGTTAGGGTTATATTTTTTGTTAGGATAAGGTTTAGAGCTAGGGTTTGTGTTAGGGTAAGGGCCAGTGTTTGGTATAGGGTTAAGTTTATTGTTATGGCCAGTGTCAGGTCTAAGGTTTGGTCTAGGGGTAGGGTTAATGTTTGGTTTAGGTTAAGGGTTATTATTAGGTCTAGGACTAAGTTTCTGTTTAGGGATAGGCCTCAAGTTATCACTAGATAAAAGATTAACTCTAGGTCTAGGTCTAGTGTTAGGGTAAGGTTTATTTATAGGGTTACAAGTAGTTCCAATATTAGGGGCCGGTTTAGTGTTAGGGTCAGGTTTAGTTCTATGGTTAGTGTTAGGGTCAGAATAAGGGTCAGGGTTAGGGTTAGGGTTTGGGATAGAGATAGAGCTAGGTTGAGGATTAGGGTTAGAACTAGTAATAGAGTTAGGTTTTGGGTTAGGCTAAGAAATAGTTTTAGGACTAGGGTAGCTTTAGTGTTAGAGTTTGGCTTAGGGTAAGGGATAGGGTTAGCACTAGTGTTAGGGCTAAGGTTAGGGTTAGGGTTAGGGTTATGGCTAGAGTTAGGTTTAGGGTTAGGGTTAAAGCTATGGTTATAGCTTGGAATTGGGCTAGGCTTGGTTTGGTGTTATCTTTATGGCTTAGGCTAATGTAAGAACTAGTGTTACAATTAGGGCTAGTTTTAGTGTTAGTGTTTCATCTAGGTTTAGTGTTTGGTTAGGTTTAGTGTTAGGGTTATGTTTATGGTAATGGATAGGTTAGGGTTAATGAATGTGTTAGGGTTATGCCGAGGATTAGCATTAGGGTTAGGATTAGTGTTAGTGTTCGCATAATGGATAGGGTTAGAACTAGGTTTAGGGCTAGGTTTATGGTTAGTGTTAGTGTTAGGGTTAGTGTTAGTTTTAGGGTTATTGCAAGGATTAAATTTAGGGTTAGGTTTAGGGTAAGGGTTAGGACTTGGTTGAGGTTTAGAGTTAGGGTTAATGCTAGGGTTGGGGCTCGCATTAGGGCTAGATTTTGGGTTACATTAGGGAAAGTGTTAGGGATACAGCTAATGTAAGAACTAGGGTTATGATTATGGCTAATTTTAGGGTTACGGTTAAGGCTAAGTCTAGTTGTAAGGTTAGGTTTAAGTTCCAGGTGATGTTTTGAGCTAGGGTTAGTGTTAGGTTCAGAGTCAGGGTCAGGGTTAGTTTTAGGGTTGTGTATAGGATTCAAAATAGGGTAGGCTTAGGGCTAGATGTGGGGTTAGTATTTGGTTTAGGTTAAGGGTTAGGATTAGTTCTATGGCTCGTTATGTTTTAGGGCTAAGGCTAAAGGTAAGGGTGTTTTTACGATTAATGTTAGTGTTATTGTTAGTGATATGGTGAGTATATATAGGCTTAGGGGTACATTTCAAGTTATGGTTAATTCTAGGGCTAGGGATATGGCTAGCGTTAGGGCTATGGTTATGTCAAGTTTTTGGGTTATGATAAGGGATATGGTTAGAACTAGGAATAGAGCTAGGGTGATAGTTAGAGTTATTCTTAAGGCTAGGGTTAGTGTTAAGTTTAGGGCTAAATTATGGCTAGGAATATGTCTAGGTTTGGTGTTAGGGTTAGGCCTAGGGTTAGGGCTATGTTTAATATTAGGTTTAGGGTTAGGTTTAGGGGAAGGGATGAGGTTATAGCTAGGTTTAGGGCTAGGGTGATGATTAGAATTAGGCTTAGGACTAGGGTTAGGTTTCTGTTAGAATTAAGGCTACATTTGGGGTTAGGATGAGGGCTAGGGTTTGTGTTAGGGTTAGGACAAGGTTTAGGGATAGGGATAATGTCAGGTTTAGGGTTAGAGCTAGTAATAGTTATAGAGTTAGGTTCATGGCTAGGTCTAATATTAGGTTTAGGGTAAGGCCCAGGTTAAGAGTAAGGTGTAATTGTAGGGCAAGGGCAGGTTTCCTGTTTGTGTTAGTTTAAATATTAGGGTTAAGGCTCAAATTAGTGTTAGGGTTAGAATTAGGGTTAGATTTATGGATAGGTTTGGGTATAGGATTCAGGGTAATATTACGGTAATTGGGGGATTAGGGTTAGGCCTAGGGTTAGCATTTGGGTTAAGGATATTGTTAGGGTAATGAATAGCATTAGAGCTAGAGTTAGGGCCAGGGTTTAGAATATTATTAGGACTAGAGTTAGGGTTAGGGCTAGGGCAAGGGTTAGGGTTTGGGTTAGGTTTAGGTTACAGGTTAGGTTTTGAGCTAGGGTTAGTGCTAGGGTGAGGGTTAGGTTTAGGATTATGTCTAGGGTTAGATTTATGGTTAAGGTTAGTGTTAGTGTTAGGGTTAGAGCTAAGGTTATCTTTAGAGTTAGGTTAATGGATAGGGTTAGATGTTGGCTTAGGGTTAGTGGTAGCTTTAAGTTTAGGGTTAGTGTTAAGGTTAGGGTTAAGATTATCATTTGATTTAGGAAAATGGATAGGGTTAGATGTCAGGTTAGGGTAATGGGTAGTTTTATGTTTAGGGTTAGTGTTAGGGTTTGGGCTAGGGTTAGTGTTAGAGTAAGGGTTAGGGTTTTATCTAGGGCTAAGGCTAAGAAGAGGTTTTGTTTTAAGTTTAGGTCTAGGATTAGGTTTACAATTAGGATTAGAGCTAGGTTTATCATTAGGTTTAAGGTTCGGTTTAGGGTAATGGATAATTTTAGAGATAGTATTAGGGCTAGTGTTAATATGATGTTTAGGGCTAGGATTAGCATTAGGTTTAGGGCTAGGGCTAGAGTTATGTTTAGGTTTCAGTTTTGGGTTTTTTTCTAGGTTTAGGTCTAAGGCGAGGGTTAGGGTTAGCATGAGGTTTTGGCTTAAAGGTAAGGGATAAGGTTATGTTAGGGTTAGGGTTATGCTTTTGGCTAGATTTAGGCCTAGGATTTGGGCTAGGTTTTGTTTTAGGTTTAGAGCTATTTTTAGTGCTATGGTAATGTAAGGGTTACGTTTACAGTTATGTCTAGGTCTAGTGTTAGGTTTAGGTTTCAGTTAGGTCAGTTTTATAGCTAGGGTTAGGGTTAGTGTCAGGGTCTGTGTTTGGATTAGAGTTAAGGTTAGGGCTAGAGTCAGATTTAGGATTGGTTAGGTCTAGAGGTAAGGTTAGTGTTTGGCTTTGGCTAAGGGTTATCATTAGAGCCAGGGCTAGTTTTTTGTTTAGGTCTTGTTTAAAGATATGGCTAGATTTATGATTAGGTTTATTCTACAGCTAGTGTTAGGGTTAGGTTTAGATATAGGGTTATGGGTAAGGCTAGTGTTAGAGTTTGTCTTAGGTTTAGGATAAGACTAAGGGTCAGGGTTAGGGTTAGAATTTGGGTTATGGTTATAACAAGAATGAGTCCTATCTAGGGTTAGGACTAGTAATAGGGTTAGGTTTTGGGTTAGACTAAGGATTAGTTTTAGGACTAGGGTTAGCATTATGATTGGGGTTTGACTAGGGTAAAATATATGGTTAGATCTAGGGTTAGAGCTAGGATTTGAGTTAGAGTTATGGCTAGGTTAGGGTTAGGGTTAGGTTAAGGGTCAAAGCTAGGGTTAGGTATCAAAATTTGGCTAGGTTTGGTTAGATTTAGGTTTAAGGTTATGGCTAATATATGATCTAGGGTTATGATTAGAACTAGTTTTAGAATTAGGGTTAGGACCATGTCTAGTGTTACGTTAAGTTTTAGGTTTAGGGTGATGTTTAGAGGTAGGGTTAGTGTTAAGGTCAGAGACAGGTTTAGGGGTAGATTTAGGATTAAGATTAGGATTCAAATTAGGACTAGGCTTAGGGGTATATATAAGGTAAGGTTTTGGTTTAGGTAACAGTTTAGGGTTATTTTTATGGCTCAGTTTTGTTTTAGGGCTAATCCTATGTTTAGGGTTTGTTTTAGGATTAGCATTAAGATTAGGGCTAGTGTTAGGGTTAGGTTTAGATGTAGAATTAGGGTTAGATTTACAGTTAAGTTTAGAACTAGGATTAGGGCAAGGTGTAAGGTTAGGGCTAGGGTTATTCTAGGCTATGGCTAGGTTACGGTAAGTGATAGGGTTAAAATTAGGGCTACGTCTAGGGCAAGAATTATACTTAGTCTTAAAGGTAGGATTAGGGTTAGTTTTAGGATTTTAGCTAGGGTTAGTGTTAGGGTTAGTCCTAGGGTTAAGATTAGTGCTAGGTTTAGTGTTAGTGTGAGGGTTTGGGTTAGGTTTAGGGTAAGCAATGGTTTTATATCTAGGTTTAGGGCCAGGGAAAGGGTTAGAATTAGGGTTAGGGTTATGATTAAGGCTAGGTTTTGGGCTAGGATGAGAGCTAGTATTCATGTTAAGTTTAGGGTTACCGTTAATGTGGTGTTTAGAGCTAGGGTAAGTGTTAGGGTCAGGGTCATTTTTGGGGTTATAGTTAGGTTTAGGGTTAAACCCAATATTATCACTTGAGTTAGGTCTAGGTGTAGGGTTAGTGTTTGTGTTAGGTTAAGGTTTATCACTAGGGCTAGGGCTAGGTTTTTGTTTAGGTCTAGGGCTAGAGATATGGCTAGAGTTGTTTTTTTTTTTTTTTTTTTTTTTTTAGGATTAGGTTTAGGTTTAGGGCTAGTTTTAGGGTTAGGTTTACGTATAGGTTTATTGCTAGTGCTAGTGTTAGGGTTCAGTTTATGGTTAGGGTCAGTTTTAGACATAAGGTTACCTTTAGGATCAGAATAAATGTCCGGGTTAGGTTTAGGGTTTGGGTTATGGTTAGAGCTACAATGAGGGCTAGGGTTAGGACTAGTAATAGGGTGAGGGTTTGGGTTAGGCTAAGGATTAGAGTTAGGCCTAGGGTTAGCATTAGGTTTAGGGTTAGCTTAGGGTAAGGGATAGGGTTAGAGCTAGGATTAGGTCTATGTTTAGGTTTAGGGTTAGGGCTAGTGTTAGGTTTAGGTTTAGGGTTAAAGCCAGGGTTAGGTCTTACATTAAGGCTAGGTTTTGGTTAGAGTTTGGGCTAGTTTTAGAGTTATGGCCAATGTATAGACTAGGGTTACGATTTGGTCTATTTATAGGATTAGGGTTAGGACTAGGTCTAGTGGTAGAGTTAGGTATAACGTTTAGAGCTAGGGTTAGTGTTAGGGTCAAATTCAAGGTCAGAGTAGTTTTAGATTTAGGGTTTGGACCCACATTAGGTTTAAGGTTAGGGCTAGGAGTAGATATAGGTTTCAGTTTAGGTTAAGTTTTAACGTTAGGGCTATGGCCTGGTTTTGTTTTAGTGCTAGGGCTATGGTTAGGGCTAATTTTGGGCTTATCATTAGGTTTAGGGTTAGTGTTAGGCTTAGGATTAGGCTTAGGTTTAAAGTTAGATTTTGATTTAGGATTAAATCTAGGGTTAGGTCAGGGATAAGGTTAAGGCTACTGTTAGGTCTTGGTTTAGGTTTAGGGTTATGGCTTTGTTTTGTGTTAAGTTTAGGGATAAAATTACAGCTAGGGCAAATGTCAGGTCTAGGATTATGGCTAGGGATAGATTTAGGGTTAAGTTTATGGCTACATCTAGTATAATGGTTAGGTTTAGTGGTAGGGTCAGGATTAGAGCTAGGTATATTATCATGGGGAGGGGCAGAGTTAGATTTGGGTTGGGTTAAAGTTTAGGGATAGTTCTTGAATTAGCATTAGGGTTGGAGTTAGGGTAATTATAGGGTTAGGTTTAGAATTCAGGTTAGGTTTAGGTTAATGAAATAGGTTAGGGTTAGGGATAAGTTTAGGGTTATGTCTAGGGTTACCATTAGAGTTATGGTTATGGTTAGGGTAATGGATAGGTTTAGAGCTAGTGATAGGGCTAGGGTTATGGTTAGAATTCTGGCTAGGGTTAGGGTAAAGTTTAGGGCTATGTACTTGGTTAGGGTTAGGTTTAGGGTTAGGTTTAAAGCTAGGGTTAAGGATCGAATTAGGGCTTGGTTTTGGGTTTGGTTAGGGCTAGGATTAGGGCTATGGTAATGTATGAACTAGTGTTGCAATTAGTGCTAGTTTTGGGGTTAGGTTTAAGGCTAGGTCTAGTGTGATGATTAGGTTTAGGGTTAGGGTGATGTTTAGAGCAAGGGTTATGTTAGGGTTAGTGTCAAAGTCAGGGTTAGTTTTCGGGTTAGTGTTAGAACTCGAATTAGGGCAAAAGTTAGTACTAGTTGTACGGTTAGGGTTTGGTTTAGGTTAAGGGTTAAGGATATAGGTTGGTTTTGTTTTAGGACAAGGGCTATGGTTATGGCTAGATTATGGATTATTATCAGGGTTAGGGCTAGTGTTAGGTTAAGGTTTAGTTTTAGGGTTAGGGTTAGATTTTGAGTTCGGATTGTATCTAGGGTAAGGGCTAGGGCTAGGGCTAGGGCTAGGGTTAGGTTTAGGATGAGGGATAGGGGTATGGTAAGGAATATTGTTAGAGCTAGGGATACTGCCAGGTCGAGTATTTTCATTAGTTATAGTGGTAGTCTTAGGATTAGGGTTAGAGTTAGGACTAAACTAGGGCTAGGATTAGGGCTTGGTTTAGGGCTAAATTTGGCCTAGTATTAGGGCTAGGGTTAGTGTTCGACTTAGGGCTAAATTAGGGCTAGTGTTAGGGGTAGATTTAGGGTTAGAGTTAGAGCTAAATTAGGGTTTAGGATTAGGGTTAGTGTTAGTGTTAGGGTTAGGGCTATATTAGGGCTAGTGTTAAGGCTAGGGTTAGTCTTATGGTTAGACTAAGGGGTTGGGCTAGAGTTAGGGTTAGCATTGGTATTAAGGTTAAGTTTAGGGGAATGGGTGGGGTTATAGCTAGCTTTAGTGTTAGGGTGAGGGATAGAATTAGGATTACACCTAGGATTATGTTTCACTTCAGGATTCAGTCTAGGTTTAGGGCTAGGTTAAGGGCTAGGGTTTCTGTTAATTTAATGACTAGGACCAGGTCTAGGGCTAAAATCAGGTCTAGGGTTAATGTTAAAAATAGTTTTAGGGTTAGGTTATTTCTAGGTGGAGTGTAAGAGTTAGGTTTAAGTTAAAGGTCAGCTTTAGGGCTAGGGTTATTATTAGGGTCATGGTCAGGGTCAGGGTTAGCATTTGGTTTAGCTAAAGGTTTAGGGTTAAGGCACGAATTAGCATTAGGGTTAAGTTTAGGATTAGGGAATGGATAGGTTTTAGTTTAGGTTTCAGATATTGTTTATGGTAATGGATGAGTTAGGTTTAGCAATCTGGTTAGTGTTACCACTAGGGTTAGGGTTTTGTTTAGTGTAATGGATAGGTTTAGAGCTAGGGTTGGGGCTAGGATAAGGTTTTTATTAAGTCCAGAATTAGGGTTAGGTTTAGGGATAGGGCTAGGGTGTGATTTCGGGTAAGTTAGGTATGATGTTGTAGATAGCTTTAGAACTAGGGTGAGGGTTAAAATTAGGGTTAGGTTTATGGTTAGTGTTAGGTTTAGAATTAAGACTAAGAATAGGAATAGGATTAGGGCTAGAGTTTGTTTTAGGGTTAGGGCTTTATTAGGGCTAGGGCTAATGTCAGGTCTAGGGTTATGGTTAGAGATAATTTTAGGGTTAATATTATTAGGGTTAGGATTATGTTTATGGATATCGTTAGGTTTAGGTTTCACGTTCGGTTTATGGTAATGTATAGGTTTAGAGTTAGGAATAGGTTTAGGGTTATCCTAGGGTTAGCATTAGGGTTAGGAATAGGATTATGGTAATGGATAGGGTTACAATGGGGTTAGCGCTAGGTTTATGGTTAGGATAAAGGCTAAGGTTAGGGTTACTTTTTGGGTTATGTCAAAAGTTAGGGTTAGGGTTAGGCTTAGGGTAAGGTTTAGGGCTAGAATTAGGGTTATGTTTAGGGTTAAAGGTAGTGTTAGGGCTACGATTAGGAATAGATTTTGGGTTAGGTTAGGGCTAGGTTTAGGGATACAGCCAATGTAAGAACTAGGGTTATGATTAGAACTAGTTTTAGGGTTAGGGTTAGGGCCAGGTCTAGGGTTAGGTTTAGGTTTAGGTTCTGAGTGATGTTTAGAGGTAGGGTTAGTGTTAGGGTCAGAGGCAGGGTCAGAGTTTGTTTTAGGGTTAGGTATAGGACTCTAATTAGGGCTAGGTTTAGGGCTAGGTGTAGGCTTAGGGTGTGGTTTTTATGTTCACGGTTAGGTTAGGGCTAATGTAAAGGCAAGTGATAGGATTATGGTAAGGGATAGGGTTTAAACTAGAAAAACGACTAAGGCGAGAGTTAGAGTTAGTCTTAGGGATAGGGTTAGGTTAGGTTTAGGGATAAATTTGGGCTAGAATTTGGTCTATCATTTGTATTAATGTTAGGCCTAGTTTTAGGCTTAGGAGTAGGATTAGGGATAGTGTTAGGTTTAGAGGAAGACATGGAGATAGAGCTAGATTTAGGGCTAGGTCAAAGGTTAGAATTCGGTTAGGGCTAGTGTTATGGTTTTGTTTAGTAATAAATAAGGCTAGGTTTAGGGCTAGGATGAGGGCTAGGGTTTGTTTTAGGGTTATTGCAAGAATTATAGCTAAGGCTATTGTCAGCTGTAATCTTACGTTAGGGATAGATTTTCGGTTAGATTTATGGCTAGGTGTATTGTAAGGGTTTGGTTTAGGGTAAGGGTCAGGTTTAGAGCTAGGGGTATTATTAGGGTAAGAATTAGGTTTCAGGTATGGTTTAGGTTAGGGTTTAGGTTTAGAGCTTGAATTTGCATTAGGGTTTGGTTAGGGTAATGATATGTTTTGGTTTAGGGTTCATGTTAGGTGTAGGGTAATTGATAGGGTTAGAGTTAGCCAAAGGGTTAGGGTTAGGCCTAGGGTTAACCTTCGTGTTATGGTTGTGTATAGGATAATGGATAGGGTTAGGGCTAGGGTTATGGTTTGTATTAGGGCTAGAGTTAGTGTTAGGCCTAGGAATAGGTTTAGGTTCCGGTTTAGGATATGGTTTAGAGTTTGAGCTAGGGTAGATCTAGGGCAAGGGTTAGGTTTAGGGTTAGGACTAGGTTATAGTTACGGTTAGGGTCAAGAAAAGTGTTAAGCTTAGGGCTAGGGTTATCGTTAGGTTTAGGGTATTGGATAGGGTTTGATTTCGTGTTAGCCTTAGGTTTTGGCTTAAGGTTAGGATTAGGGATAGGCTGAGGTTTAGGTTTAGGGTAATGGTTAGGGTTTGAGCAGAGGTTAGCTCTATGGCAAGGGTTAGGTTTATGGCTATGTCTAGGGTTAGGGTTAGGGTAAATTTAGGGTAATGGCTAGAGTTATCATCAGGGTTAAGGTTACACTTAAGGTAATGGGTAGGGTTAGAGCTAGGGTTAGGGCTAGGGTTATTATTAAGGTTAGGGTTAGAGTTAGGGTAATATTTAGGGTTAGAGCTAGGGTTAGGGATAGTGTTAAGGTTAGGATAAGGGCTAGGGTTAAGGTTAGGCTTAGGTTTAGGCCATGGGTTAGTGTTAGGGTTAGGTTAAGTTTAAGGGTTAGGTATTGAGCTAGTGTTTGGACTAGGATGAGGATTAGGGTTAGAGTCAGTGTGAGGGTTAGGGCTAGGGTTACCATTAGTGTTAGGGTTAGGGTTAGGGTAATGGATAGAGTTAAAGGTAGGTTTTGGCATATGATTATGGCTAGTTTCAGGGTTAGTGATATGGCTAGGTCTAGTGTTAGGGTTATAGTTTTTGTTAGGATAAGCTTTAGAGCTAGGGTTTGTGTTAGGGTAAGGGTCAGTTACCAGTAAAGGGTTAAGTTTATTTTTAGGGCCAACGTTAGGTCTATGGTGTGGTCTAGGGGTAGGGTTAGTGTTTGGCTAGGTTAAGGGTTATTATTAGGTCTAGGACTTAGTTTTGTTTAGGGCTAGGTCTGGAGTTATCACTAGATAAAGGATTAGTTGGAGGTCTAGGTCTAGTATTAGGTTAAGGTTTAGTTATAGGTTTACAGGTAGTGCCAATGTTAGGGGTCAGTTTAGTGTTAGGGTCAGGTTTACTCCTATGGTTAATGTTAGGGTCAGAATAAGGGTCAGGGTTAGATTAGGGTTTGGGATAGAGATAGAGCTAGGTTGAGGATTAGGGTTAGAACTAGTAAGAGAGTTAGGTTTTGGGTTATGCTAAGAATTAGGTTTAGGACTAGGGAAGCTTTAGGGTTAGAGTTTGGCTTAGGGTAAGGGATAGGGTTAGTGCTAGTGTTAGGGCTAGTTTAGGGTTAGGGTTAAAGCTAGGGTTAGAGCTTGGATTAGGGCTACTTTTAGGGTTAGTGTTTCGTCTAGGTTTAGTGTTTGGTTAGGTTTAGTGTTAGGATTATGTTTAGGGTAATGGACAGTTTAGGGTTAGTGAACGTGTTAGGGTTAGGCCTAGGGTTAGTATTAGGGTTAGGATTAGGGTTAGGGTTAGGGTAATGGATAGGGTTAGATCTAGGGTTAGGGCTATGTTTATGGTTAGTGTTAGTCTTAGGGTTAGTGTTAGGTTTAGGGTTATTGCAAGGATTAAAGTTAGGATTAGGTTTAGGGTAAGCATTAAGACTTGGTTGAGGTTTAGAGTTAGGGTTAATGCTAGGGTTGGGGTTCACATTATTGCTAGATTTTGGGTTATATTAGGGATAGTGTTAGGGACATAGCTAATGTAAGAACTAGGGTTATGATTAAGGCTAATTTTAGTGTTACAGTTTGGGCTAAGTCTAGTTTTATGGTTAGGTTTAAGTTCAGGGTGATGTTTTGAGCTAGGGTTAGTGTTAGGTTCAGAGTCAGGGTCAGGGTTAGTTTTAGGGTTGGGGATAGGACTAAAATATGGGTACGCTTAGGGCTAGATGTAGGGTTCGTATTTGGTTTAGGTTAAGGGTTAGGATTAGTTCTATGGCTCATTATGTTTTAGGGCTAAGGCTAAAGGTAAGGGTAGTTTTACGATTAATGTTAGTGTTATTGCTAGTGATATGGTGAGTATAGGCTTAGGGGTACATTTCGAGTTATGGTTAATTCTAGGGCTAGGGCTATGGCTGGGTTAGGGATAAAGTTATGTCTAGTGTTTTGGTTATGGTAAGGGATAGGGTTAGAACTAGAAATAGATCTAGGGTGATAGAATTAGTCTTAAGGCTAGGGTTAGTGTTAAGTTTAGGGCTAAATTAGGGCTAGGAATATGTCAAGGATTGGTGTTAGGGTTAGGCCTAGGGTTAGGTCTATGTTTCAGATTAGGTTTAGGGTTAGGTTTAAGGGAAGGGATGGGGTTATAGCAAGGTTTAGGGTTAGGGTGATGATTAGAATTAGGTTTAGGTCTAGGGATATGTTTGTGTTAGAATTAAGGCTAGATTTGGGGTTAGGATGAGGGCTAGGATTTGTGTTAGGGTTAGGGCAAGTTTTAGGGATAGGGATAATGTCAGGTTTCGGTTTACAGCTAGAGATAGTTATAGAGTTAGGTTCATGACTAGGTCTAATATTAGGTTTAGGGTAAGGCCAGGATAAGAGTCAGGTGTATTTTTAAAGTAAGGGTCAGGTTTCCGGTTTGTGTTAGTTTAAATATTAGGTTTAAGGCTCAAATTAGCATTAGGGCTAGAATTAGGGTTACGTTTATGGATAGGTTTGGGTTTCGGATTCAGGGTAATATTAGAGTAATTGGTGGGATTAGGGTTAGGCCTATGTTTAGCATTTGGGTTAAGGATTTTGTTAGGGTAATGAATAGCATTAGAGCTAGGGTTAGGGCTAGGGTTTAGAATACTATTAAGGCTAGTGTTAGGGTTAGGGCTAGTGCAAGGGTTAGGGTTTGGGTTAGGTTTAGGGTACAGGTTAGGTTTTGAGCTAGAATTAGTTCTAGGCTGAGGGTTAGGTTTAGGATTATGTCTAGGGTTAGATTTACGGTTAAGGTTAGTGTTAGTGTTAGGGTTAGAGCTAAGGTTATCTTTAGAGTTAGGTTAATGGATAGGATTAGATGTCAGGGTAGGGTTAGTGGTAGCTTTAGGTTTAGGGTTAGTGTTAAGGTTAGGGCTAAGATTATCATTTGAGTTAGGGAAATGGATAGGGTTAGATGTCAGGTTAAGTTAAGGGGTAGTTTTAGGTTTAGGGTTAGTTTTAGGGTTTAGGCTAGGGTTGGTGTTAGAGTAAGGGTTAGGGTTTTACCTAGGGTTAAGGCTATGATGAGGGTTAGGTTTAGAGTTAGGTCTAGGATTAGGTTTACAATTAGGATTAGAGCTAGGGTTATCATTAGGTTTAAGGTTTGGTTTAGGGTAATGGATAATTTTAGAGATAGTATTAGGGCTAGTGTTAACATTATGATTAGGGCTAGGATTAGCATTAGGTTTAGGGCTAGGGCTAGGGTTATGTTTAGGTTTCAGTTTTGGGTTTCATCTAGGTTTAGGTCTAAGGCGAGGGTTAGGGTTAGTGTGAGGGTTAGGCTTATGGTAAAAAATAAGGTTAGGTTAGGGTTAGGGTTACTCTTTGGGCCAGATTGAAGTCTAGGATTACGGCTAGGTTTTGTGTTAGGTTTAGAGCTAGTTTTAGTGCTATGGTAATGTAAGGGTTATGTTTATGTGTCGTAGACCAGCTCCAACAGGGGGTCTCAGGAGACGTACGGATGGTGAGGAGTCAGTGAAAGAGAGGTGGAGAAACAACACAGACACCAAAGTGAAGGTGTTGATCCCAATCTTTCCTTGTGAAACTGATCATATATACTTTTCATTTTGGCAGGCTCACAGTACTTTGTGGTTACAAAACAGGAATCATTATTCAAAGAAACAAAGTATTACGTAGCTACAATTAGAATAGAAGAATGTATCTTGGCTTATGCATAAGCAAGCATTTGTACTTTCAGTTCGCGTTTTGCTTTGAGCTGTTTCTGCTTAGTTAACTTTTAATAATAGTTAGAAATGTCCCAAACTATTGGCCTATACCTTGACTATTCTTTCTTGACTTACTGACTGGAACCAGTGCCATGGTTACGGCAAGTGGTTGACTTGTTATTAATTTTAATCAAACAAGAGTAAGAGCACAAACCATTGTGTACAGGAACAAGAACAAGTTGCCCAATACCAAGCACTAATCTGTCTTCTTAACATTAATTTTTCTTCTCTAGATTTTAATTTAATTTCTCAAAAACTTCCTTGACAGGAATACAGGGAGTTTTTCATTAGACATTAACAATTTACACTCCATAGCTGAATCATTGCATTTAGAGCAAACAGATCTATTCTTTAGAAGTAGTTGCATTAATTGGGAAAGTCATGTTTTTTCCTTCATACTTAATGGTCATATGAGAAATTGCAACTATACTTATTAAAGAAATACAAAAACAAATCAGCCCATTCCCAGAAACATACTGCGCTCCTCCAGAGGATGGATGCCTTGCACCATCCACCTCAGTAGGGCCTTGCCATTGCCTGAGTCAGGGGAGGGGTGCAGCATTTATGGTTCTGGCTAGGCCTAATGTTAGGTTTAGGTTTCGATTAGGGTCAGTTTTATAGCTAGGGTTAGTGTTAGTGTCAGGGTCTGTGTTTGGATTAGGGTTAG
Organism: Marmota flaviventris; assembly: GCF_047511675.1. Lineage (NCBI taxonomy): Eukaryota > Metazoa > Chordata > Mammalia > Rodentia > Sciuridae > Marmota > Marmota flaviventris. Next base: position 113,516,262 of record NC_092508.1, read on the forward strand.
GGTTAGGACTAGAGCCAGAATTAAGATTGGTTAGGTCTAGAGGTAAGGTTAGTGTTTGGCTTTGCCTAAGGGTTATCATTAGAACTAGGGTTAGTTTTTTGTTTAGATCTTGGTTAAAGATAAGTCTAGATTTATGATTAGGTTTATTCTAGGGCTAGTTTTAGGGTTTGGTTTAGGTTCAGTATCAGAATAAGGGTCAGGGTTAGGGTTAGAATTTGGGTTATGGTTATAACAAGAATGAGGGCTAGGGTTAGGACTAGTAATAGGATTAGGTTTTGGTTTAGACTAAGGATTATTTTTAATACTAGGGTTAGTATTATGGTTGGGGTTTGATTAGGGTAAAGTATATGTTTAGAGCTAGGGTTAGAGCTAGGTTTTGGGTTAGGGTCATGGCTATGTTAGGGTTAGGGTTAGGGTGAAAGCCAGGGTTAGGTATCAGAATTTGGCTAGGTTTGGTTAGATTTAGGTTTAAGGTTATGGCTAATGTATGACCTAGGGTTATGATTAGAACTAGTTTTAGAATTAGGGTTAGGACCAGGTCTAGTGTTAGGTTAAGGTTTAGGTTTAACATGATGTTTAGAGGTAGGGTTAGTGTTAAGGTCAGATACAGGTTTAGGGGTAGATTTAGGGTTAAGATTAGGATTCATATTAGGGCTAGGCTTAGGGCTAGATATAAGGTAAGATTTTGGTTTAGGTAAAAGTTTAGTGTTATTCTTATGGCTCAGTTTTGTTTTAGGGCTAAGCCTATGTTTAGAGCTAGTTTTAGGATTAGCATTAGCATGAGGGCTAGTGTTAAGGATAGGTTTAGATGTAGAATTAGGGTTAAATTTAAAGTTAGGTTTAGATCTAGGGTTAGGGCAAGGTGTAAGGGTAGAGCTAGGGTTATTCTAGGCTATGGCTATGAATAAGGTTATGGTAAGTGATAGGGTTAAAATTAGGGCTATGTCTAGGGCAAGAGTTGTAGTTAGTCTTAAAGCTAGGATTATATTAGGTTTAGGATTTTAGCTAGGGTTAGTGTTAGGGTTAGTCCTAGGTTTAAGGTTAGGGCTAGGTTTAGTGTTAGGGTTAGCATTTGGGTTAGGTTTAGGTAAGCAATGGGGTTATAACTAGGTTTAGGGCTAGGGGAAGGGATAGAATTAGGGTTAGGGTTATGATTAAGGCTAGGTTTGGGGCTAGGATGAGAGCTAGTGTTCATATTAGGGTTAGGGCTAGGATTAAGGCCAGGGCTAATGTCAGGTCTAGGGTTACAGTTAGAGATAGGTTTCGGTTTATGTTTATGATTAGGTCTAGTGTAAGGGTTAGATTTAGGTTAAGGGTCAAGTTTAGGCTATGTGTATTAATAGGGTCACTGTACAGCTTAAGGTTTGTTTTAGGTTAACATTTAGGTTTAGGGCTCAAATTAGCATTAGGGTTAGAGTTAGGGTTAGAGTAATGAATAGGCTTAGGATTAGTGTTCAGGTTAGTTTTAAGGCAATGGATAGGTTTAGGGATTGTGGTAGGGTTAGGATTAAGCCAATTGTTAGCATTAGGGTTAGGATTATGGTTAGGGTAATGGATAGAATTAGAGCTAGGATTAGGGCTAGTGTTATCGTTAGGAATACGGCTAGGATTAGGGTAGTTGATATAATTAGAGCTATGGTTAGGGCTATGATTAATGTTAGGATTAGGTCTAGTGTTAGGTTTGGTTTTTGGACAGGGCTAGGGTTATGTTAAGGGTAAAGGTTAGGCTTTGAGCTAGGGTTAGGTCTAAAGCAAGGCTTAGGTTTAGGGTTAGGGCTAGGCTTAGGTTTAGGGTTACACTTAGGGCTATGTTCAGGCCTAAAATTAAGGAGAGTTTTTGTGTTTAGGCCTAGGATTAGGGCCATGTGTTTTGTAAGAGCTAGGGTTATGATTAGGGCTAGTTTTAGGGTTAGGGTTATGGCTAGGTCTAGTGTTAGGATGAGGTTTTTGTTTAGGGTAAGCTTTGGAGCTAGGATTATGTTAGGGTCAGGGCCATTGTTCAGGTTAGAGTTAGTGTTGGGTTTAGTGCCAGAATTAGGACTAGGGTTAGGTCTAGTGGTAGGTTTAGTGTTTGGGTTAGGTTAAGGGTTATTGTTAGGCCTAGGGCTAGGTTGGTGTTCAGGTCTAGGGCTAGAGACATGGCTAGATTTAGGATTAGATTTAAGTCTAGGGCTAGTGTTAGGTTTAGGTTTAAGTATATGATTACTGGTAGGGCTAATGTTAGGGTTCGGTTTCGGGTTAGGGTCAGGTTTATAACTGTGGTTAATGTCGGGGTCAGAATAAATGTCAGGGTTAGTGTTTGGGTTTATGTTAGGTTTAGAGCTTGAAATAAGTTTAGGGTTAGGACTAGTAATAGGGTTAGTGTTTTGTTAGGCTCTGGATTAGGTTTAGGACTAAAATGAATCCTGTACAGTGTCATAGAAATTTGAAAGTAAAACTAACCTTAACCTGTTTAGAGTCCCTTTGATCCTTGAAGTCCCACACTTGGGGAGCCAAGTTGGGTAGGCTAACACATGAATCTTTCACACTTATCAAAGAAATCTGATCAAATAATTGGGTAGGTAGTTCAGTACATGCATATTTTCCTGTTTTATCCTAAAGTGCTCTCACATAAAGTTGCTTTGCATGCTTCAGCTTAGGGCTACTTTTACAAGGAATAAACCAGAGAATGCCCATAGAAAACTGATTGAGTGTGTGAGGTTTGATGTAGCTAGCACCAACTCTGTTGGATTTCCAGCTCCATTTCCATTTACACGCATAGGTCAAAATGAAATGAAAACTTAAAATACAAACTGTTCAGGAGAACAAACCCTTGACCCAAGAGGCCCACACCTAAAAAATATAGTAAGGCTAGGTAAAAGTTGAATCCTGCCTATTATCCAAGAAATTTCAACAAAACTAAATCTATCAAACACTAGCTGTAACCCTAGCCCTAATCTAATATTAAATCTAACCTAACCTGTTTAGAAAACCATTGATCAAAGTAGTCCCCAAATAAAGGAGCCCAGTGGGGCAAGCTAACAGATGAATCCTGTGCAGTATCAAAGAAATCTGACCAAATAACTGGGGGATATATTTCAGTACGTGCATATTGCCCTGTTTTCTCCTAAAGTGCTCTTGGATAAAGTTGCATGCTTCAGGGTATGGACACTTTTACAAGGAAGAAACCAGATAGTGCCCAAAGACAACTGATTGAGAATGTGAAGTTTCAACCAGCTAGAACCAACCCTCTGATTTCCAGCTCCATTCTCATTTACCTATATAGGTCAAAATGAAGTGAGACATTAAAAACAAACTATTTCCAACAGCAAAGCATTGAAACAAGAAGGCCCCAAACTGGGGCCCATAGTGAGGATAGGTAAGAGATAAATCTTCCCAGTATCAAAGAAATTTGAACAAAACAAAATCTAACCCTAACACTAGCTCTAAAACTAGCCCTAACCCTAACTGTAACACTAACCCTTACCTGTTTAGAGAATCATTGATCCTAGAAGTGCCAACCTTGGGGAGCCTAGTGCAGCAAGCTAAAAGATGAATACTGTGCAGTATCAAAGAAATCTGATCAAATTGTTGGGAGTCTTATTTCAGTACATACATGTTTCTCTGTTTTCTGCTTAAGGGCTCTCGGATACAGTTTCTTTTGCATGCTTCATCTTTGGCCTACCTTCAAAAGAAATAAACCAGAGAGTGCCCACTGAGAACTGATTGTGTGAAGTTTCAAGCACCTCTTGCTAACCCTGGTGGCCAGCTCAATTTCCATTCACATCAATAAGCCAAAATGAAGGGAAACCTTAAAATACAAACTGTTCCTGACAGTGAACCATTGAACCGAGAAGGCCTAAACCTGTGGAGCACAGTAAGGCTAAGTAAAAGGTTAATCCTGCCCAGGATCATAGAAATTTGAAGAAAACTAGGACCCCATCGGTGCTCTCAGCTCATGTGGAAGGCTCAGCTGTGCAGTTTCTCTGGGCGCAGATAGCAGTCTCAGCCGCATGGGCGCTCACTGCGCAGATGGAAGACAGCACAGAACACAGAGACTTTGTTTGAGAATCACCAGAAGGAGCTCTGGACACAGCACAATGTCAATCCAGAACCACCCACTTCACCAAACACCATACATTGGTAATAGATGGAATTCATCTTTCAAAACCTTACTGGACATCTATCACTGGGAGTGGCTACCAGCTCAGTTCTGCAGCTTATCAAGTAAGCGGTTTCCAACTCTCCTGCCTCCAGCTGTGATAACTCAAGATTTTTCTCACAAGCTTTTGGGGGTGTAGCTATCAATGAGGAACAGCAACTGTACAAGCACCTGGTTTCCAATTCAGAGACTAAGAGTGGGAAGGCTCCAGGAAGAAGTTCAAGCTCTCTCACCCTGGTTACCTCCACCACCCTGAGCACAGAGACTCAAGCTAGGAATAGACAACTCCACCTACTGCAAGAAGAGAAAACAGAGTTCTGAGAGACTATTTTTCCTTACTTTTCTCATTCATTCTCCTCTACTCTTCCATTCTGGTCCTCACAACCTCAACATATGTGAAACCAAGAACTTTCCATGAAATTGGATTATATTATGATTATATTCTAAATAATAATTGAAGCTAACATCTGTAGACACAGAGTCTAAATATAAATGTATTTCTAATGGTTAGGTCTAGGATTTGGGTTAGGGTTAGATTTAGAGTTAGGTTTTTATCTATGTTTAGGGCTAGGGCTAAGGATAGGGCAAGGGTTAGGACTAGGGTTTGGGTTAGGTATAGGAATATGGTAAGGTGTAGGGTTAGAACTTGTGATAGGGCTAGTATGAGAGTTAGAGTTAATTTTAGGGCTAGGGTTAGGGTTAGAGTTAGGGATAGGACTAAATTAGGGTTAGTGTTAGTATTAGGTTTAGGCCTTGGCTTAGGGTTAGAGTTAGGAATACATTTAGGGTAAGGTATTGGGTTATAGCTAGGCTGAGGGCTAGGGCAAATGTTAGTATTAGGGTTGGTGTCAGGTCTAGGGTTACGATTAGAGTTAAGTTTAAGGCTAGGGTTATCATTAGGGTTACTGTTATGTTTAGGGTAATGGATAGGGTTAGAGCTCGAGTTAGGGATAGGATTATTGTTAGGATTAATTATAGGTTTAGATTTAGGATTAGGGCCAGATTTAGGGTTAGGTTTAGATTTAGAGTAATGGTTAGCGCTAAGGTTAGGGTTAAAACGAGGTGTAGGGCTCAGTTTAGGGATAGATTTTGCGTTATGTTAAGGCTATGGCTAATGTAAGAACTAGAGTTATGATTAGGGCTACTTTTAGGGTTGCAGTTAGGGCTAGTACTAATTTTAGGTTTACGTATACTTTTAGGGTGATGTTAGAGCTAGCGTGAGTTTGAGGTCAGAGTCAGGATCAAGGTTAGTTTTAGGGTTAGGTTTAGACTGGAATTAGGGCTAAGTTTAGGGCTGGGTGTAGGGTTAGGTTTTGGTTTAGATTAAGTTGTAGGGTTAGGGCTATGGCTCAGTTTTGTTTTAGGGCTTGAACTAGATTAGGGCTAGTTGTAAGATTAGTGTTACTGTTAGAGCTAGTGTAAGTGTGAGGTTTAGGCTTAAGGTTATGGTTGGACTTGAGTTATGGTTAGTTCTAGTGTTAGGGCTAGGGCTAGTGTTAGGGCTAAGGTTAGTGAAAGTGTTAGGGTTATGTTAAGGGATAAGGTTAGATCTAGGTATAGGGCTAGGGCAAGAGTTAGAGTTAGTGTTAGTGGTAGTGGTAAGATTAGGGCTAAATTAGGTCTAGGATCAGGTCTAGGATTAGTTTAAGGGTTAAGTCTAGAGTTAGAGTTAGGGTTAGATTTGGGGGAAGGGATGGGGTTATAGCAAGGTTCAGAACTAGGGTGAGTGATAAAATTAGGGATAGGGCTAGAGTTCTGTTTCGTGTTAGGATCAAGGCTAGGTTTAGGGCTAGGATGAGGGCTAGATTTTGTGTTAGGGTTATGGCAAGAATTAGGGCTAGGGCTAAATCAAGTCTAGGGTTATAGTTAGGGATAGTTTTGGGGTTAGATTTATGGCTAGTTCTAGTTTCAGAGTTAGGTTTACGGTGAGGTTCAAGTTGAGAGCTTGGGGATAGTCAGAGTCAGGTATTGGGTTTGTGTTAGGTTGAGGTTTAGGGTTATGGCTCAAATTAGCATTAGTTTTGAGTTAGGGCTAGGGCAATGGATAAGGTTAGGTTTAGGGTTCAGGTTTGGTTTAGGGCTCAGGTTAGATTTAGTGTAATGGATAGGGTTAGGGTAAGGCCTAGGGTTAGCATTAGGTTTATTTAGGGTTAAAGCTAGGGTAGGGCTTGGGTTAGGTAGGTTTTGCAATAGTTTAGGGCTATGGCAAATGTAAGAACTTAGCTATGATAGGGCTAGTTTTAGGGTTAATGTTAGACCTAAGTATATTTTTAGGGTTAGGTTTAGTGTTAGAGTGATGTTTGGAGCTAGGGTTAGTGTTGGTGTCAGGGTCAGTGTTCAGTTCAGGGTTATGGTTAATGTGAAAGCAGTATTAGGACAAGGGTTAAGATTAGGGGAAAGGTTAGTTTTTGGCTTTAGGCTAAGGGTTATTATTAGGGCTAGGGTAGGTTTTTCCTTAAGTCTATGCATAGAGTTACAGATAGATAAGGATTAGGTTTAGGTCTAGGGCTAGTGATTGTGCTAGGTTTAGGTATAAGTTTACCATGAAGTCTAGTATTAGTGTTCGGTTTAGGGTTAGGTTCAGGTTTAGACCTATGATTACTGTTAGGGTCAGAATAAGGGTTAGGCTTAGCATTAGGATTTGGTTCATGGTAGAGCTAGAATGAGGACTAGGGTTAGTGTTTGGGTTAGATTAAAGATTAGGTCTAACCTAATCCTAATCCTAATTCTTAATCTTACCCAAGTCCTATCCCTATGGGTTAGGTTAAGGATTAGGATTACAATTATGATTAAGATTAGCATTAGGTTTAGAGTTTCGCATAGGTTAAGGGATAGGGTTAGAGCTAGGATCAGGACTAGGGTTGGGGTTAAAGCTAGGGTTAGGGCTAGGGTTAGGAATAGGACTAAATTAGAGCTAAGATTATGGCTATGGTTAATTTTGGGGTTAGGCCTAAAATTAGGTTTAGGGTTAGGATTAATGCTTGGTTTAGGTCTAGGATAAGGGCTGGGTTTTGTGTTAGGTTTAGGACTAAGATTACAGCTATGGCTAATGTCAGGTCTAAGGTTAGGGTTGGGGATAATTTTAGGATCAGGTTATGGCTAGGTCTAGTGTAAGTGTTAGGTTTAATGTAAATTCAGCCTTAGAGCTAGGAGACTTATTAGGGTCTTGGTCATTGTTAGAGTTTCCTTGAGGTTAGGGTTTATGGTTAGGGGTTGAGTTAGCACTAGGGTATGGGTTAGGTACTGATAGGGTTTTGTTTAGCGTTTACATTAGGTTTAGGGTAATTGATAGGGTTAGGGTTAGTGATAGGGTTAAGATTAGGCCTAGGGTTCGCATTAGGGTAAGGGTTATGGTTAGTATAATGGATGGAATTAGAGCTAAATTTAGGGCTAGGTTTCTGGTTAGGAATAGGTCTTGAATTAGCGTTAGGGTTAGGGTTAAAACTAGGGTTAGGCTTAGGTTTATGTTTAGCAATAGGATTAGGTTTTGAGCTAGGGTTAGTTTTAGGGTGAGGGTTAGGTTTAGGGTTACTTCTAGGAATAAGATTATAGTACTCAGAGGGTTAGGGTTAGGATTAGGGCTAGGGACATCATTAGGGATAGGGTTAGGGTTAGGGTAATGTGTATAATTAGATGTAGATTTAGGGGTATGTTTAATGTTAAATTGAGGTTTAGGCTTAGAGTTAGGGCTATGGTTATGTTTAGGTTTATAGTAAGGGTTAGGGTTTAAGCTAGGGTTAGGTCTATGGCAAGTGTGAGATTTAAGGTTAGGTCTAGGGTTAGTTTTCCAGTTAGATTTAGGTTTCGCATTAAGCCTAGAATTATCAATAAGTTTAGGTTTAGGTTTAGAGTAATCGGTCAGTGTAGAGCTAGGTTTAAGGCTAGGGTTAAGGTTAGGATTAGGGTAGTTTTAGGTTTAGATTGAGGGAGAGGTGTAGGTTTATATTTAGAATAATGTTTAGGCTTTGAGCTAGGATTAGGACTAAGGCGAGAGTTAGGTTAGGGTTAGGGCTAGGGTTAGGGTTATGGTTATGCTTAAGGCTTGATTTAGGCTTAGGATTAGCTGTAGGTTTTGTGTTAGGTTTAGGGCTAGGGTTAGGGCTATGGGTAATGTAAGAGCTAGGGTTATGTTGAGGGCTAGATGTAGGTTTAGGGTTATGGCTAGGTCTAGTGTTATGTTTAGATTTTTGGTAGGGTCAGATTTAGAGACAGGTTTACTCTAAAGGCAGAGTCGGTGTTTGGGTTAGAGTTAGTGTTAGGGTTACAGCCAGAATTAGGACTATGTTAAGTCTAGGGTTAGATTAGTGTTATTGTTAGGGCTAGGGCTAGGTTTATGTTTAGGTCTAGGGGAAGAGTTCAGGCTAGATTTAGGATTTGCTTTAGTTCTAGGGCTAGTGTTCGTGTTTGGTCTAGGGTTAGGGTCAGCTTTAGACCTAGGGTTAGTGTCAGAATAAGGGTCAGGGTTAGCGTTAGAGTTTGGGTTAGGGTTAGAGCTAGAATGATGGCTAGGGTTAAGACTATTAATAGGTTTAGAGTTTTGGTTAACCTAAGATTTAGAGATAGGTCTAGCGTTACCATTAGGGTTAGGTTTTTTCTTAGGTTAAGGGATAGCCTTAGATCTAGGGTTAATGCTAGAGTTAGGGTTAGGGTTAGGGTTAAATATAAATATATTTTGAGCTCAGATTAGGGCTAGTTTTTGTATTAGGATTAGGGTTAGATTTTTGCCTTGGCTAATATAAGAGCCAGGGTTACAATTAGGGTTAGTTTTAGGGTTAGAGTTAGGGGTAGGTCTAGTGTTAGGTTTAGGTTTAAGGTTAGGGTAATATTTAGAGCTAGGGTTATTGTTAGGATATGAGAAAGCATCAAGGTTAGTTTTAGGGTTAGGATTAGCACTCAAATAAGTACTAGGTTTACTGTTTGGTTTAAGGTGAGGTCTGTGTTTAGAGCTAGGGTGACTGTTAGGATATCAGTCAGGTCAGGGTTTGCTTTAAGCTTAGGGTTATGACTTGAATTAGGTATAGGGGTAATTTTAGGGTTTGGTTTAAGTTTACGATTGCCTTTAGAGATAGGGTCAGTTTTAGGATATGAGTCAGGGTCAGGGTAAGTTTAAAGGTTAGGGTTAGGACTGGAATTAGGCTAGTATTACGTCTAGGTTACTGTTAGGGTTTTGTTTAAGTTAATTTTTAGTGTTAGGGCTATTGCTCAGTTTTGTTTTAAGTCCTAGGTTTAGGGTTTGGGCTAGTTATAAGATTAGCATTAGGGTTAGGGCTAGTATTAGTTTAGGCTTAGGTTTGGGTTAGGGTTAGATTTGGATTTAGCATTAGATCTAGGATTAGGGCTAGGACTAACTATAGGGCAAGGGTCAGGGCTAGGGTTATGGTTACTCTAACAGATAGGGTTAGATCTAGGGCTAGGACTAGGGTGAGAGTTAGAGTTAATCTTAGGCCTAGGGTTTTGGTTAGTTTTAGGAATAGGGCTAAGATAGGGCTAGGATTAAGGCTAGGGGTTGTGATCAGCTTATGCCTAGGGTTAGGGCTAGTGTTATAGTTAATTTTAGGGTACAGTGTGTTGTTATAGCTAGGTTTAGAGTTAGGGTGAGGTTTAGAATTTGGTTTAGGACTAGGGTTAGGTTTAGGGTTATGATTAAGACTAAGTTTAGGGCTAGGATGATGCACAGGGTTACTTGTAGGTTAGGTCTAGAATTAGGGCTAGGGTTTATGTCAGCCTAGTGTTACAGTTTGGGGTAGATTTAGGGTTAGGTTTGTGTCTAGGTCTAGTGTAAGTTTTATTTTTATGGTAAGTGTCAGGTTTAGAGCTAGGTGTATTTTTAGGGTCAGGATCAGGTTTAGGGTTTGTTTTAGGTTAAGGTTTAGGGATAGTGCTAAAATGAGCATTAGGGTTAGGGTTAGGGTTAGGGCAATTGATTGTGTTATTTTTAGGTTTCAGGGAAGTTTTAGGGCAATGGAGAGCTTTAGGGTTAGCAAAAGGTTAGGGTTATGCCTAGGGTTAGCATTAGGATTAGGGTTATCATAAGGATAATATATCCGGTTAGAGCTATGTTTAGGGCTAGGGTTAGGTTACGATTAGGGCTAGAATTAGGTTAGGTTTTGAGTTAGGGCTAGTAACCCTAGCTTAGGGTAGGGTTAGGGTTTGATTTAGGGTAAAGGTTATGTTTTGTGCTAGGGTTAGGTCTAGGACTTAGGTTAGGCTTAGTGTTATAGTCAGTGTTAGGTTTAGGGTTATGGCTAAAGTTTTCATTAGGGTTAGCATTAGGTTTAGGGTAATATATTCGGTTAGATATAAGGTTAGCTTTATGGTTAAGGTTAGGTTTCAATTTAAGTTTAGTTTTATTGCTAGGTTTACTGTTGGTTTCAAGGTAAAATTTAGGTTTTGAGTTAGGGTTAATGCTATGGCAAGTTGTAGGTTTAGGGATAGGTCTAGGAATCGGTTTATGGATTGGGTTGGGGTTTCACTTAGGGTTAGGGATAGAGTTATTATTAGGGTTAGGGTTAGAGTTAGGCTAATGCCTAGGGTTAGAGCTAGTTTCAGGTTTAAGGTTAAAGTTAAGATTAGGGCTATGCTTAGGGTTATGTTTAGGAATAGTGCTAGGGTCATGTTTGGGCTAAGGGTTAGTCTTTGAGCTAGGGTTAGGACTAAGGTGAGGGTTAGGGTTAGGGTTAGGACTGGGGTTAAGGTTAGGGTGAGGGATATGTTAGGGTAGGTTTAGGCCTTGATTAGCGTTAAAGTTATTTAAGTTTTGTGTTAGATTTAAGCCTAGGGTTAGTGCTATGTGTAATGTAAGATCTAGGGTTGTGATTAGAGCTAGTTTTAGGGTTAGCCTTAATCCTAGGTCTAGTGTTACGTTTAGGTTTGGGTTAGGGTCAGGTTTATAGCTAGGTTTAAAGGTAGTGTCAGGGCCAGTGTTCAGGTTACAGTTAGGGTTAGGGTGAAAGCCAGAATACGACTAGGGTTAGGTCTAGTGGTAGGTCTAGTGTTTGGTTTAGGTTAAGGGTTATTGTTAGGGCTAGGACTATGTATTTGTTTAGGTCAAGGGCTAGAGTAATAGCTAGATTTAGGATTAAGTTTAGGTATGTGGGTAATGTTAGGTTTAGGATTAGCTATAAGTTTACTGGTAGGGCTAGTTTCAGGTTTCGGTTTCATTTTAGGGTCAAATTTAGACCTATAATTAGTGTTAGTGTCAGATAAGGGTGAAGGTTAAGGTGAGGTTTTAGGTTAGGGTTAGATCTAGAATTTGGCTAGTGTTAGGACTAGTAATAGGGTTATTGTTTGGGATTGGCTAAGGATTAGGATTATGACTAGAGTTAGCCTTATGAATAGGGTTTTTTGGGGGTAATGGATAGGATTAGAGCTAGGGTTAGGGCTAGGATTAGGGTTAGGTTTAGGGCTAATATTAGGGTTAGGGTTAGGGTTAAATCTAGTCTTAGGGCATGGATTAGTGCTATTTTTGTGTTAGAGTTAGTGCTAGGTTTTGGCTAAGGCCAATGTAAGAACTATGATTATGATTAGGATTAGTTTTAGGGTTAGGGTTACGGCTAGGTCTAGTGTTAGCATTAGTTTTAGGGTTAGGGTGATATTTAGAGCTAGGCTTTATGTTTGGATATGAGTCAGAGTGAGGGTTAGTTTTAGGCCTAGACTCGAATTAGAGCTCGGTTATGGCTAGTTATTGGTTAGGATTTGGTTTAATTTAAGATTTATTGTTAGAACAATGGCTAGGGTTAGGGGTAGGGTTAAGGTTAGGGTTCAAATAGGGCTAGGTTTAGCACTATGATTAGTGTTAGGGTTAGGCGTATGGTTAGGGCTAATGTTAGGGTTAGTTATAGGGGAAGGGTTGGGGTTATATAGCTAGGTTCAGTGCTAGGACAAGGTTTATATTTAGGGATATGGCTAGGTGAGTGTTTTGTTTAGGATGAAGTCTAGGGTTTAGGGCTAGGATTAGGTCTAGAGTTTGTGTTAGGGTTAGGGCTAGATTAAGGGATAGGGCTAATATCAGGTCTAGGTTATGGTTAGGTATAGAGTTACTGATATGTTTATGGCTAGGTCTGGTGTAAGGATTAGGTTTAGCATAGTGGTCAGGTATAGAGCTAGGTTATTATTACGGTCAGAGTATGGGTTAAGGATTGGTTTGGTTTAAGGTTTAAGGTTAGGGCTCATATTAGCATTAGGGTTAGAGTAATGGATAAAATTAGGTTTACAGTTTAGGTTACGTTTAGAGTAATATATAGGGTGAGTATTAGGCATAGGATTCGGGTTAGGCCTAGAGTAAATATTTGGCTTAGGCTTATATTTAGAGTAATAAGTATGTTTAGTGCTAGTGTTAGGGCTTAGGTTAAGGTCAGGATTAGGACTAGGGTTTGGGTTCCAACTTGGGCTAGTGTTAGGGTTAGTTTTAGTGTAAGTGTTAGGGTTTGAGTTAGGGTTAGGGCTAGGTTGAGGTTTATGGTTAGAGTCAGGGCTACAGTTAGGGTTAGGGTCAGGGTTAGGGCTAGGTTTAGCATTAGGTTTATGGTTATGTCTAAGGTAATGGATAAAGTTAGAGCTAGAATTTGGGCTATGGTTTCAGTTAGGATGTCGGATAGGGTTAGATTTAGGGTTAGAGCTATGGTTATGTTTAGAGTAAGGGTTAGAGTTTGAGCTAGGGTTTGATCTAGGGCAAGCATTAGGCTTAGGGTTTGTGCTAGGGTTAGGGTTAAGGTTATGCTTAGGTCTAAGTTTAGGGCTTGTATTAGGGCTAGGTTTTGTGTGAGGTTTATGGCTAGTGTTATGGCTATGGATAATGTAAGACCTAGTGTTATGGTTATGGCTAGTTTTTTGTGTTAGTGTTATACATATGTCTAGAGTTAGGTTTAAGTTTTTGGTTAGGATAAGGTTTATAACTAGGGTTTGTGTTAGTGTAAGCATCATTGTTCGGGCTAGCATTGGGTTTTGGTTAGGGTCAGAATTAGAACTAGGTTTAATCTAGGGCTAGGGTTAGTCTTTGCTTTAGGTTAATGGTTATTTTATGGCTAGGGCTAGTTTTTTTTAGGACTAGGGTTAGAGTTATGGCTATATTTAGGACTAAGTTTGGGTCTAGTGCTAGTTTTATGGTTAGTTTTAGGTATAGGTTTACTGATAAGGCTAGTGTTATGTTTATTAGTAAGGTCAGGCTTTGATCTATTGTTAGTGTTAGGGATAGGGTTAGGACTAGTAATTGAGTTAGGGCTTGGGGTAAGCTAAGTGTTAGGGTTAGAACTAGGGTAGCATTAGGATGAGAGTTTGGCTTAGGGTAAGGAATATATTTAGACCTAAGGTTTGGATCAGTGTTAGGGTTAGGGTTAATGTTAAAGACAGAATTGAGGATCAGACTAGCACTAAGGTTTGTGTTAGGGTTAGGGCTCTGGCTCATATAAGAACTAGCTTCACAGTTAGAGAGAGTTTTAGGGTTAGGATTAGGGCTAGGTCTAGTGTTTGGTTTATGTTTAGGGTTAGGGTGATGTTTAGAGGTAGGGTTAATTTTAGGGTCAGTGTCAGGGTCAGTATTAGTTGTAGGGATAGGGTTAGGACTAGGTGTAGCATTAGGATTTGGTTTAGGTTAAGGTTTAGGATTAGGGCTATAGCTTAGTTTTGTTTGTGGGCTTTGGCTAGGATTAGGGCTAGTTTTCTAATTAGAATTATGTTTAGGGCAAGTGTTAGGGTGAGGTTTAGGTTTATAATTAGGGTAGATTTAGAGTTAGGGTTAGTTCTAGGTTTAGGACTATGGCTAGGATTAGGGCTAAGGTTAGGGCTAGTGTTAGGGTTAGGCAATAGATAAGGTTGGTACTAGAAATAGGTCTTGGGCTACAGTTAGGTTAGTCTCAGGCTAAGGTTAGAGTTAGGGTACAGTTAGCAATAAATTAGGGCTAGGATTAGAGCTATGGTTAGTGTTAGGATTATGTGTAGAGTTAGGGCTAAGTTTAGTGTTAGAGATAGTGTTAGTGTTAGGGATAGTGATAGGGGAAAGGATGTAGTTATACCTAGGTTAAGAAATAGGGCGAGGGTTGAAATTAGGGTTTGGGCTAGGGTTAGGGTTCAGGTTAGGGTTAAAGCTAGGTTTAAGGCTATGATAAGGGCTCTGCTTTGTGTTAGGTTTAAGGCAAGAATTAGGTAGAGTTCTAATATTAGGTTAAAGGATACGGTTAGGGATACTTTTAGTGTTAGTTTTATTGCTAGGTCTAGTTTAAAGGTTATGGTTCAGGTAAGAATCAGGTTTAGAGCTAGGTATGTTATTAGAGTCAGTGTCTTGTTCAGAGTTTGAGTTAAGTTTTGGATTAGTTTTAGGCCTCGAATTAGCAATAGGGTTAGGGTTAGGGTTTGAGTAATTAATAGGGTTAGGTTTAATGTTCAGGTTGGTTTTAGGTAAGAATAAGGTTAGTGTTAGCGATAGGTTTAGGGTTAAGCCTAAATGGATAGCATTAGATTTATGTTTAGGACTAGGGTTAGTGTTAGGTTTAGCGTAAATGTTAGGATTTGAGCTAGGATTAGGACTACGGCAAGGGTTAGTTTTACGGTTGGTTCTAGGGTTAGGTTTACATTTAGGGTTAGTGTAGGTTTAGAGTTAGGACAAGGGTTAAGTTTACAGTTATGGTTAGAATAGCTTTAGGGTTAGGGTAGTGTTATCATTACGTTTATAGTAAGGGTTAGGGTAATGGGTAGGGTTAGAATTATATTTAGATCTATGTTTGTGTTAGGCTTATGTTTAGGGTAATGGATAGGTTAGGGCTAGGTTTATAGTTAGGATAAGGGCTAATTTTAGGGTTAGGGTTAGGTCTAGGGTTAGCGTTATGGATAGGTTTAGGGTAAGTGTTAGGGTTTGAGGTATGGTTAGGGTTATCGTGATGTTAGTGTTAGTGTCAGGTCTAGGTTTAGGATTAGGGTTAAGTTTAGGGATAGGTTTAGCACTAGGATTAGGGTTATGTTTAGGGTAATGGATAGCATTAGAGCTAGAGTTAGGGCTAGGATTAAGTCTAGGGTTAGGTTTAAGGTTAGGGACAGTTTTAGGTTTAGGGTTAGGTTTAGAGTAATGATTAGGGTAAGTTTAGGGTTAGGGTTAAAACGAGGTGGAGGGCTCAGTTTAGGGCTAGGTTTTGGGTTAGGTTAGGGCTAGGATTAGGGCTAAGGCTAATGTAAGAACTAGAGTTATGATTAGGGCTACTTGTAGGGTTACTGTTAGGTCTAGTTCTAGTTTTAGGGTTAGGATTACATTTTCGTGATGTTTGAGCTAGGTTTAGAGTAAGATGAGAGTCAGGCTCAAGGTTAGTTTTTGGGTTAGGTTAGGACTGGAATTAGGGCTGATGTTAGGACTAGGTGTAGTGTAAGGTTTTGGTTTAGGTTAAGCATTAGGTTTAGTTCTATGGCTTGGTTTTGTTTTAGGACTTGAACTAGATTAGGGCTAGTTTTAGGTTTAGTGTTAGTTTTAGGGCTAGTGTTAGTGTGAGATTTAGGCTTAGGGTTAAATTTGGACTTAAAGTTATGGTTAGTTCTAGGGTTAGGGCTAGGGCTAGTGTTGGGGCAAAAGTTAGCGCAAGTGTTATGGTTATGGTAAGGAATAGGATTAGATCTAGGAATAGGGCTAGGGTCAGAGTTAGAATTAGTCTTAATGCTAGTGGTAGTGTTAGGGCTAAATTAATGCTAGGATCAGGTCTAGGATTTGTGTAAGGGTTAAGTCTAGAGTTAGAGTTAGGGTTATTTTTGGGCGAAGGGATGGGGTTATAGCAAGGGTCAGAACTAGGGTGAGGGATAAAATTAGGGATATGGCTAGAGTCAGGTTTTGGGTTAGGATCAAGACTAGTTATAGGTCTAGGTTGAGGGCTAGCATTTGTGTTAGGTTTATGGCAAGAATTGGGGCTAGGGTTAATATCAGGTCAATGGGTTATGGTTAGGAATAGTTTTTTTTTGTAAGATTTATGGCTAGGTTTAGTGTCAGATTTAGGTTTATGGTGAGGTTCAAGTTGAGAGCTAAGGTATTATAATAGAGTCAGGTTTTGGGTTTGTGTTAGGTTGAGGTTTAGTGTTATGGCTCAAATTAGCATTAGGTTTGAGTTAGAGTTAGGATAATGGATAAGGTTAGGTTTAGGCTTCAGTTTAGGTTTAGGGCTCAGATTAGGTTTAGGGTAATGGATAGGGTTAGTGTTCGGCCTAGGGTTAGCATTAGGTTTATAGTTATCATTAGGGTAATGGATAGGGTTAGAGCTAGGGTTAGGGCTAGGGTTATGTTTAGGATTATGGCTATATTTAGGGTTAGGGTTAAGGCTAGGGTTAGTTTTAGAATATGGGTTAGGGTTTGAGCTAGGGTTAGTGCTAAGGATAGGGTTAGATTTAGGATTAGGTCTCAGATTAGGATTAGGGTTACCATTAGGGTTAAGGGTATGGACAGGTTTAGATGTTAAGTTAGGGGGGTTAGGGTTAGGTTTAGATTTAGGATTAGGGTTAGTGTTAAGTTTAGCATAATTGTTAGGGTTTGAGCTATGTTTAGGACTATGGCAAGGTTTCGGTTTATTGTTAGGTGTAGAGTTAGGTTTACAGTTAGGGTTAGAGTACGTTTAGGGTTAGGGTTAATGTTATCGTGATGTTTATGGGTAGGTTCAGGGTAATTGATGGTTTTAGAGCTAAGGCTAAGTCTAGTTTTAAGTTTAGGATTAGGGCTAGGGCTAGGGTTAGGTTTAGGGTTAGGCTTATCATTTTCTTATGGTTAGGTTAAGGGTAAGGGTCAGAGATTGAGTAAGTGTTAGGGCTAGGTTGAGGCTTCAGGTTAGAATCAGGACTAGGGATAGATTAAGGGTTAGGGTTATGGTTAGGGCTAGGATTAGCATTAGGTTTAGTGTTATGATTAGGGTAATGGCTAGAGTTAGAGGTGAGTTTGGTCTATGTTTATAGTTAGGATTAGGGCTAGGATTGGGATTAGGGTTTGGGATAGGTTTATGTTTAGGGTAATGGCTAGGGTTTGAGCTAGTGTTAGTGCTAGGGCTATATCAAGGATTAGGTCAGCCTTAGGTCTAGGGACAGGATTATGATAGGTTTAGGGTTAGAGTTAAGTTTAGGGCTAGGGTTAACATTAGGTTTAGGATAAGGTTTAGGGTAATTGATATGGTTAGATGTAAGTTTTACATTTAGGTTTATGGTTAGATTTAGTTTTAAGATTAATGTTAAGGCTACAGTTATGTTTAGATTTATGGTTTGGCTTAGGTTTTGAGCTAGGGTTAGGGCCATTGTTAGTTTTCTGGTTAGGGTTAGGGTTTTGTTTTGTGTTAAGGCTAGGGTTATAAATACTGTTAGGTATAGGATTAGGTAAGGTGTATGTTTTGAGCTAGGTTTAGGGCTAGGGTTAAGTTTAGGGTTAGGGCAAGGGTTAGGGTTGGGGTTTTGCTTAGGGCTAGGTTTAGGCCTAGAATTCACTCTAGGTTTTGTGTTAGTTTAAAGCATAGAGTTAGAATTATGGTTAATGTAAGAGCTAGGATTATGATTAGGGCTAGTTGTAGCGTTAGGGTTATGGCTATGTGTAGTGTTAGGTTTAGGTTTTTTGGTTAGGGTAAGGTTTAGAGATAGATTTAGTGTTAAAGGCAGGGTCAGTGTTCAGTTTAGAGTTAGAGTTCAGGTTAAAGCCAGAATTGGGACTAGGTTTATGTCTAGGGCAGGGTTAGTCATTGTGTTAAGTTAAGGGTTATTGTTAGGGCTAAGGCTAGGTTTTTGTGTAGGTCTAGAGCTAGAATTAAGGCTAGTTTTAGGATTAGGTTTAGGCCTAGAGCTAGGGATAGGGTCTGGTTTAGGTATAAGTTTACTGGTAGGGCTAGCGTTATGGTTTGGTCTAGCATTAGAGTCATGTTTAGACCTAGGTTAGTGTTATGGTCAGAATAAGGGTCAGGGTTATGTTTAAGTTTTGGGATAAGTTTCGAGCTAGAATGAGGGCTAGGGTTAAGACTATTAATATGGTGAGAGTTTTCATTACCCTGAGGATTAGGGATAGGTCTAGTGTTACCATTAGTGTTAGTGTTTTTCTTAGGTTTAGGGATAGGGTTAAACCTAGTGTTAGGGGTAGGAGTAGGGTTAGGTTTAGTGTTAAAGCTAGGTTTAGGGCTCCAATTAGGGGTAGTTTTTGTGTTAGTGTTAGGGCTAGGGTTAGGGCAACAGCTAAAGTAAGAACCAGGGTTACAATTTGTGTTAGCTTTAGAGTCAGGGTTAGGGGTAGTTCTAGTGTTAGTGTTAGATTTATGGTTAGAGTGATATTTAGAGCTAGAGTTATTTTTAGAATAAGAGTCAGGGTCAGGGTTAGCTTTAGGGTTTGAATTAAGACTCGAATTAGGGCTAGGTTTACTGTTAGGGTTTGGTTATATTAACATCATTTTTAGAGCTAGGGTGAGTGTTAGGATATGAATCAGGGTCAGTGTTAGTTTTAAGGTTATGGTTAGGACTCAATTAGGGCTAGGATTAGTTCTTATAGTATTTTCAGGTTTGGTTTAAGTTAAGGTTTAGGGTTAGGTCTATTGCTCGGTTTTGTTTTAGTCTAGGATTAGAGTTAGGGCTAGTTTTACAATTAGTATTAGGGTTAGGGCTAGTGTTAGTTTTAGGCTTAGATTTAGGGTTAAGGTTATATTTATAGTTGGGTTTAGATCTATGATTAGGCTAGAGTTAATGATAGGGCTAGGGTTAGGGCCAGAGTTAGAGTTATGTTAAGGGATAGGGTTAGATCTAGGGATAGGGCTAGTGTGAGATTTAGATTTAGTTATAGGGCTAAAATTAGATTTAAGGAATTGCATAGGGATAATTAGTGCTAGGATTCGGGCTAGGGTTAGTGTTCAGCTTAGGCCTAGCGATAAGAATAGGGTTAGGTTTAAGTTTAGGATAAAGAATGGCGTTATAGCTAGGTTTAGATGTATGGTGAGGGTTAGAGTTACAGTTAGGGTTCGGGTTGAGGTTAGGGTTATGATTAAGGCAAGGTTTAGGGCTAGGATGAGGGCTAGTGTTTATTTTATATTCAGGGATACGATTAGTGCTAGGGCTAATATCAAGTCTCAGGTTATGGTTAAAGATAGTTTTAGGGTTAGGCTTATGGCTACGACTAGTGAAGGGTTAGGTTTCGGGTAAGTGTCAGGTTTAGAGCTCGGGGAATTATTAGGAAAATTATTTGGCTTAGGTAAGGATTTAGGTTTATGGCTCAAATTAGCATTAAGGTTAGGGTTAGGGTATAGTTAGGGTTTGTTTTAAGGTTCATGTTTGGTTTATGGTAATGTATACGGTTAGCGTTAGTGATAGGGTTAGTTTAGAATTAGGGTTAGCATTAGGGTAGGGGTTATGGTTAGGGTAATTTATATGGTAGAGGTTAGATTAGAACTAGAGTTATTGTTAGGAATATGCCTTGAGTTAGTGTTAAATTTAGTGTTAAATTTAGAGTTAAGGTTAGGGTTAGTGTTATGTTTAGCATAAAGGTTAGTTTTTGAGCTAGGGTTATGGCAGGGTTTAGGGTTAGGTCTAGGGATAAGATAATGGTAGGTTTAATATTAGGGTGGGATTTAGGGCTAGGGTTATCATTAACATTAGGGTTAGGGTTAAGGTAATGGATAGGGTTAGTTTGGGTTTAGATTTGTTTTAGATTTAGAATTAGTGATAGTTTTAGGATTAGAGCTATGGTTATGTTTAGGTTTATGGTTAGGTTTATGGTTTGATCTAGAGTTAGGGCTATGTTGAATGTTAATTTTAGGGTTATGTCTCTGGTTAATTTTCCAGTTAGGGTTAGGATTAACATAAGTGTTCTGGCCAGGATTGTCAATAAGTTTAGGTTTAGGGTTAGGGTAATGGGTAGGTTAAATCTAGGTTTGGGGCTAGGTTAAGTTTAGGATTTGGGCTAGGTTTAGAGTGAGAGGTAGGGATTGGTCTAGGTTTATGTTTAGGGTAAAAGTTAGGCTTTGACTATCTTAGGACTAACGTGAGGTCTAGGGTTACGTGTAGGGCTAGTGTTAGGTTTAGTGTTATGCTTAAGGCTAGGTTTAGGCCTAAACTTAGCTCTATGTTTAGTGTTAGGTTTAGGCCTAGGGTTAGGCCTATGGGTAATGTAAGATCTAGGGTTATGATTAGGGCTATTTTTAGGGTTAGGGTTATGGCTGGGTCTAGAATTAGGTTTAGGTGTTGGTTAGTTTTAGGTTTGGAGGTAGGTTTAGTGTTAAATGCAGGGTCAGTGTTTGGGTTAGAGGTAAAGTTAGGGTTACAGCCAGAATTAGGACTAGGTTTAAGTCTAGGGTTTGAGTTAGTGTTTAGGTGAGGTAAAGGTTTTTATTAGGGCTAGGGCTAGGATTTTGTTTAGGTCTAGAGCTAGAGTTCAGGCTAGATTTGGGATTGGGTTTAGGTCTATAGATAGTGGTAGGGTTAGGTTTAGGCATAAGGTTACAAGTAGGGCTAGTGTTAGGGTTTGGTTTAGGGTTAGGGTCATGTTTAGCCCTAGGGTATATGTTATGTTCAGAATAAGGGTCAGTGTTGGGGTTAGGGTTTGGGATAACATTAGAGCTAGAATGAGATCTAGGGTTAGGGCTATTAATATGGTTATGATTTGGTTAGCCTAAGGATTAAGGATAGGTCTAGGGTTACCATTAGGTTTAAGGTTTTGCTCAGGGTAAGGTATAGTGTTAGGGCTAGGGTTAGGTTCATGGTTAGGGTTAAAGCTAGGTTTAGGGCTCAGATTAGGACCTGTTTTTGTGTGAGGTTTAAGGCTAGGGTTAGGGCAATGGCTAATATAAGAACTAGGGTTACAATTAGGGTTAGAGGTAGGGATAGGTCTAATGTTAGGTTTAGGTTAAAGATTCGGGTGATATTTATAGCTAGGCTTAGTGTTAGGATATCAGTCAAGTCAGGGTTATTTTTAAGGTTAGGGTTAGAACCCAAATTAGGGATAGGGTTACTGTTAGGGTTCAGTTTATATTTAGGGTGGTGTTTAGAGCTAGGATGAGTGTTAGAATATAATTCAGGTTCAGAGTTATTTTTAAGGTTATGATTAGGACTCGAATTAGGGCTAGGGTTAGATCTAGGTGTAGTGCTTGCATTTGTTTTAAGTTAAGGTTAGTGTTAGGCCTGTTTCTCGATTTTGTTTTAGTGTTATGGTTAGGGTTAGATCTAGTTTTATGATTAGCTTTAGGGTTGGGGCTAGGGTTATGTTTAGGTTTAGTATAAGGCTATATTCAAGGATTGGGCTAGGTTTTGTGTTAGGCATAGGTCAAGATTTAGGGCTAGAACTAATGTCAGGTCAAGATTTATATTAAGTGATATTTTTAGGGTTACGTTTATGGCTAGGTCAAATTAAAGTGTTAAGTTTAGGGAAAGGTTCAGAATAAGAGCTGGGGTATTATTAGGTTCAGAGTCAGGCTTCGGGTTTGGGTTAGGTTAAAGTTTAGGTTTAAGCCTCAAATTAGCATTAAGGTTAGAATTAGGGTTAAGGTAATGGATAGTGTTAGGTTTAGGGTTCAGGTTAGGTTTAAGATAGTTTTAGTTTGAGGATTAGTCTTAGGGTTAGCATTAGGGTTATGGTTATCATTAGGGTAATTTATAAGCTTAGACCTAGGGTAGGGCTATGGTTATGGTTAAAATAGGGCTAGAATTAGGGTTAGGGTCAGGGTTAGGGGGAGGGTTACAGTTAGGATTAGGTTTAGGGTTTGAGCTAGGATTTTTGCTATGGCTAAGGTTTATTTAGAGTTTGGTCTAGGTTTATGGTCATGGTTAGTGTTACAGTTAGGGCGAGGGTTATCATTAGGATAAGGGTAATTTGTTTAGATGTCTGGTTAAAGATAGGTTTATGTTTATGTTAGCTTTAGGTTTAGGTTTAGAATTAGGTTTAGGATTTGAGCTAACTTAGATTTAGTGTTAGGGTTTAGGTTCACTATTAGCTCTAGGATTAGGTTTCAGTTTGGGGTTAGGGTACATTTACCTTTAGGTCTAGTGTTATCATTAGGGTTAAGTTTAGGGTTAGGATAATGGGTAGGGTTCGAGCTAGGGTTTGGGCTAGGGTTAAGGTTAGGATTAGGGCTGGGATTAGAGCCATGGTTAGACCTTGGGTTAGTGTTAGGTTTAGGTTAAGTGTAATGGTTAGGGATTGAGCTAGGTTTAGGGCTAAGGTGAGGGTTAGGGTTAAGGTCAGGGCTAGGGTAGGTTTAGGGTTAGGTTTAGGGCTAGAGTTAGCATTAGTTTTACGGTTATGGTTAGTGTAATGAATAGAGTTAGAGCTAGGCTTTTGGCTATGTTTACAGTTAGGATTAGGTCTAGAGTTAGTGAGGTTTAGAGTTTGGGCTAGGGTTATATTTAGGGTAAGGTTTAGGTTTCGAGCTAGAGTTAGGGCTAGAACAAGGGTTAGGGTTAGGTTTAGGGTTAGGGCTAGTTTTAGGGTTAGGGTTATGCTTAGTGTTAGGTTTAGGCTGTAATTATGGGTAGGTTATGTGTGAGGTTTAGGGCTTGTGTTATGTATATGGGTAATGTAAGCGCTACAGTTATGTTTATGGCTAGATTTAGAGTTCGTCTAGTGTTAGGGTTAGTTTTTGTGTTAGGATAATGTTTAGAATTAGGGTTTTTGTTAGGGTAAGTGTCAGAGTTCAGGTTAGGTTTAGATTTAGTGTTAGTCCAGAATGAGGACTAGGGTAGGTCTATGGATAGAGTGAGTGTTTGTTTTGGTTAAGGAATATTGTTAGGGGCTAAGGCTAGGGTTATGGCTACATTTAGGATTACGTTTAGGTCTATTGCTAGTGTTAGTGTTAGGTTTAGGGTTAGGATTACTGGTAAGGCTAGTGTTATGTTTTGGATAAAATTTAGGGTCAGGTTTAAACCTAGGTTTAGTGTTAGGGTCAGAATAAGGGTCAGGGTTAGTGTTTGTGTTAAGTTTAGAGCTAGAATGAGGGCTAAGGTTAGTACTAGGAATGGAGTTAAGGTTTGGGGTAGTCATAGAATTAGGGTTAGGACTAGGTTAGCTATTGGGTAAGGGTTTGACTAAGTGTAAGACATAGGGTTAGAACTAGGATTAGGACTACGGATAAGGCTAGGGTTAGGGCCAAGTTTAGGGTTAGGGTTAAAGTTAGGTTTAAGCTTTAATTAGGTTTAGGTTTTGTGTTAGGTTTAGGGCTATGGCTAATTTAAGAACTGGCATTACGATTAGGGCTAGTTTTAGGGTTAGGTCTAGGGTGAGGTCTAGTGTTAGGATTAGGTTTAGGGATAGGGTGATGTGTAGAACTAGGGTTAGTTTTAAGGTCGTAGTCAGTGTTAGTATTAGTTCTAGAGTGAGGGTTAGGTCTTAATATTAGGTCTAGGGTTAGGACTAGGTGTATGTTTAGGTTTTGGTTAAGGTTAAAGTTTAGAGTCACTGCTATGACTCTGTTTTGCTTGAGGGCTAGGGCTAGGGTTAGGGCTAATTTTCAAATTAGCATTAGGGTTAGAGCTAGTGTTAGGGTGTGGTTTAGGCATAGGTTTAGGGTTATATTTAGAGATAGGGTTAGATCTAGGTTTAGGACTACAGTGAAGGTTAGGGCTAGGATTAGGTCTAGGGTTTGGATTATCATAAGGGATAGTGTAAGAACTAGGGCTAGTGCTAGGGTGAGAGTTAGAGTTAGTCTTAGTGTTAGGTTTAGATATAGGGTTAGAATTATCTCTTAATTAGGGCTAGGATTAGAGCTAAGGTTAGTATTAAGGCTGACGCTAGGTTTATGGCTAGGCTTTTGTTTATGCTTATGGACAGAAATGATGTTATGGCTAGCTTTAGAACTAGGGCAAGGGTTAAAATTAAGTTTAGTTCCATGGTTAGTTAGGATTAGGTTTAGGATTAAGGCTAAGTTTAGCGCTAGGATTCGGGCTAGAATTTGTCCTAGTATTAGGGCTTCATTAGTGCTAGGGCTAATGTCAGGTCTAGGTTATGGTTAGAGATACTTTTAGGGTTAAGCTTATTAGTGTTAAGATTAAATTTATGGATATGTTTAGGTTTAGGGTTCAGGTTAGTTTTATGGTAATGTACAGGTTTATGGTTAGGAATAAGTTCAGTGTTATCCTAGGGTTAGGATTAGGATTAGGGTAATGGATAGGGTTACAGCTGGGGTTAGGGCTAGGTTTATTGTTAGGATTAAGGCTAGGGTTAGGGTTAGGTTTTGGGTAATGGCAAGGGTTAGTTTTATGGTTAGGATTAGGGTAAGTGTTAGAACTAGAATTAGGTTTTTGGTTAGGGTTAAAGTTAGTGTTAGGGCTCAGATTAGGGGTAGGTTTTGTGTTAGATTAGGGCTAGATTTTGTGCTTCAGCTAATGTAAGATCTAAGGTTACGAGTAGAACATGTTTTAGCGTTAGGGTTAGGGCTAGGTATAGGGTTAGGTTTAGGTATAGGTTTTGAGTGAAGTTCAGAGCCAGGGTTAGTGTTAGGGTCAGAGTCAGGGTCAGGGTTTGTTTTAGGGTTAGGTATAGGACTCAAATTAGAGTTAGGTTTAGGGCTAGGTGTAGGTTTAGGGTTTGGTTTATGTTAAAGGTTATGGTTAGGGCTATGGCTTGGTTTTTGTTTAGGGCTAGTGCTAGGTTAAGTATAGTTTTAGGATTAGCATTATTATTTCAGCTTGTTTTAGTGAGAGGTTTAGCTTAGGGTTAGGGTTTGATTTAGAGTTAGGCTTAGATATAAGATTAGGGCTAGAGCTAGGGTTAGGGCTAATGTAAAGGCAAGTGATAGGAATATGGTAAGGGATAGTGTTAGCACTAGAAATATGACTAGGGTGAGTTAGAGTTAGTCTTAGGGCTATGGTTAGGTTGGGTTAGGGGTAAATTAGGGCTAGGATTACGTCTAGCATTTGTATTAGTGTTAGACATAGGTTTAGGTCTGGGGATAGGTTTAGGTTTAGAGGAAGGGATGGGGTTAGAGCTAGTTTTAGAGTTAGGTTGAAGGTTAGAATTTTGGTTAGTGCTAGGGTTATGGTTTGGTTTAATAATAAGGCTAGGTTTAGGGCTAGGATGTGGGCTCATGTTTGTTTTAGGGTTATGGCAAGAATTAGGGCTAGGGCTAGTATCAGGTCTAGGCTTACATTAGGCATAGATTGAGGGTTAGATTTATGTCTAGGTCTAGTGTAAGGGTTAGGTTTAGGGTAAGGGTGAGGTTTAGAGCTAGGGGTATTATTACAGTTAGAATTAGGTTTCAGGTTTGATTTATGTTAGGGTTTTGGCTTAGACTTGAATTAGCATTAGGTTTTGGTTAGGGTAATGATAGGTTTAGGATTAGGGTTCATGTTAGGTGTAGGGTAATTGATAGGGTTAGAGTTAGCAAAGGGTTAGTAATAAGCCTATGGTTATGTTTGTGTTAGGATTGAAGCATGATTTGTGGTTTGGATGAGGGCTAGGTTTTGTGTTAGGGTTAGGGCAAGTTTTAGAGATAGTGATAATGTCAGGTTTAGGGTTACAGCTATGGATAGTTATATGGTTAGATTAATGGCTAGGTCTAATATTAGGTTTAGGGTAAGGGCCAGGTTAAGGGTAAGGTGTATTTTTAGGGTCAGGGACAGGATTCAGTTTTGTGTTAGGTTAATAATTAGGATTACACCTCAAATTAGCATTAGGGTTAAAATTAGCCATAGTAATGGATAGGTTTAGGTTTAGGATTTAGGTTAAGATAGGGTAATTTGTAGGGTTAGGGTTAGTGATAGGGTTAGGGTTAGGCCTAGGGTTTGCATTTGGGTTAGGGTTATATACTAATGTATGAACTAGGGTTTTGATTATTTAGGGTAATGAATAGCATTAGAGCTAGAGTTAGGCCTAGGGTTTTGGATAGAAATAGGGCTAGAGTTAGGGTTAGGGTTAGGGCTAGGGCTATGTTTAGGTTTAGGGTACAGGATATGTTTTGAAGTAGGGTTAGAGCTAGGGTGAGTGTTAGGTTTAGGATTATGTCTAGGGTTAGATTTATGGTTAAGTTTAGGGTTAGTGTTAGGGTTAGGGCTAAGGTTATCTTTAGAGTTAGGTTAATGGATAGGGTTAGATATCAGGTTAGGATTAGGCATAGTTTTAGGTTTAGGGTTAGTGTTATGGTTAGGGCTAAGATTATCATTAGAATTAGGGTAATGGATAAGTTAGATTTCAGGTTAGGGTTGGGGTAATTTTAGGTTTAGGGTTAGTGTTAGGGTTTGGGCTAGGGTTAGTGTCAGAGTAAGCATTAGCTTTTTATCTAGGGTTAAGGCTACAATGAGGGTTAGGTTTAGGGTTATGTGTAGTATTATTTTTAAAATTAGGATTAGAGCTAGGTTTATCATTAGGGTTAAGGTTCGGTTTAGGGTAATGGATAATTGTAGAATAGTATTAGGGCTAGTGTTAACATTATGATTAGGGCTAGGATTAGGTTTAGGTTTATGGAAAGGGCTAGGGTTATGTTTAGTGTTTGATTTTGGTTTTACCTAGTGTTAAGATTAAGGCGAGTTTTAAGGTTAGCATGAGGGTTAGGCTTAGGATAAGGAATAGGTTTAGGTTAGGATTAGGGTTACACTCTGGGCTAGATTTAGGCCTAGGATTAGGGCTAGGTTTTTTGTTAGGTTTAGAGCTAGTTTTCGTGCTATGGTAAAGTAATTGTTATGTTTACCAGTATGGCTAGACCTAATGGTAGGTTTAGGTTTCGGTTAGCGTCAGTTTTATAGCTAGGATTAGTGTTAGTGTCTGGGTCTGTCTTGGATAAGGGTTAGGGTTAGGGCAAGAGCCAGAATTAGGATTGGTTAGGTCTAGAGGCAAGGTTGGTGTTTTTCTTAGGTTAAGGGTTATCATTAGAGCTAGGGCTATGTTTTTGTTTTGGTCTTTGCTAAAGATATGTCTTTATTGAGGATTAGATTTAATCTAGGTCTAGTATTAGGGTTACATTTAGATATGTGGTTATGGGTAGGGCTAGTGTTAGGGTTTGGTTTAGATTGAGGGT
Source organism: Marmota flaviventris (assembly GCF_047511675.1). Classification (NCBI taxonomy): domain Eukaryota; kingdom Metazoa; phylum Chordata; class Mammalia; order Rodentia; family Sciuridae; genus Marmota; species Marmota flaviventris. The sequence goes on from NC_092508.1 coordinate 113,543,313, forward strand.
CAGAATAAGGGTCAGGGATAGGGTTAGAATTTGGGTTATGGTTATAACAAGAATGAGTGCTAGGGTTAGGACTAGTAATAGGGTTAAATTTTGGGTTAGACTGAGGATTAGTTTTAGGACTAGGGTTAGCTTTAGGGTTGGGGTTTGGCTAGGGTAAAGATAAGGTTAGAGCTAAATTAGAGCTAGGGTTCGGGTTAGGTTTAGGGCTAGTGTTATGGTTAGGGTTTGGGTGAAAGCTAGGATTAGGTCTCAGATTTGGGCTAGGTTTTGGTTAGCATTAGTTTTAAGATTATCATTAGTGTATGATCTAGGGGTTTGATTAGAACTAATTTTAGAATTAGGGTCAGGACTAGGTCGCGTGTTAGAGTAATTTTTAGGTTTAGGGTGATGTTTAGAGGTAGGGTTAGTGTTAATGTCAGAGACAGGTTCAAAAGTAGTTTTAGGGTTAAGATTATGAGTAGAATTAGGGCTAGTCTTAGGGCTAGAGGTAAAGTTAGGCTTTGGTTTAGGTAAAAGTTTAGGGTTAGTGTTATTGTTCAGTTTTGTTTTAGGGCTAACCCTTTGATTAGGGCTAGTTTTAGGATTAGCGTTAGGGTAAGGACTAGTGTTAGGGTGAGGTTTAGGTGTAGAATTAGGGTTAGATTTAGTGTTAGGTTTAGGTCTAGGGTTAGGGCAATGTTTAGGGTCAGGGCTAGTGTTATTCTAGACTATGGCTAGGAATAAGGTTACAGTAAGTGATAGGGTTAGAATTAGGGCTAGAGCTAGGGCGGAGTAGTCTTGAAGCTAGGATTAGGATTAGGTTTAGAATTCGTGGGAGTGTTATTGTTGGGGTTAGTCCTAGAGTTAAGGTTAGGGCTAGCGTTAGTGTTAGGGTTAGGGTTTGGGTTAGGTTTACGGTAAGCAATGGGGTTATAACTAGGTTTAGGGATAGGGAATATGTTAGAATTAGGGTTAGGGTTAGGATTAAGGCTAGGTTTTGGTCTAGGATGAGAGCTAGTGTTCGTGTTAGGGTTAGGGCTACGATTAGGGCTAGGGCTAATGTCAGGTCTAGGGTTACAGATAGGAATATATTTTGAGTTATGTTTATGGTTAGGTCTAGTGTAAAGGTTAGATTTAGAGTAAGGGTCAAGTTTAGTGCTATGTGTATTATTAAGGTCAGTGTACAGCTTATTGTTTGGTTTAGGTTAAGGTTTAGGTTTATGATCCGAATTAGCATTAGTGTTAGTGTTAGGGTTAGGATAATGAATAGGCTTAGGTTTAGGGTTCAGGTTAGTTTTAGGGCAATGGACAGGTTTAGGGATTGTGATAGGCTTAGGGTTAAGCCTAGGCTTAATATTATGGTTAGGATTATAGTTAGGGTAATGGATAGAATTAGAACTAGGATTAGGGCTAGGGTTATGGTTAGGATTAGGGCTAGGGTTAGGGTAGTGGATATAATTAGAGCTATGGTTAGGTCTATGGTTAAGGTTAAGATTAGGGCTAGTGTTAGGTTAGGGTTTGGGATGGGACTTGGGTTATGTTAAGGGTAAAGTTTAGTCTTTGAGCTAGGGTTAGGTCTAAAGCAATGCTTAGGGTTAGGGTTAGGGTAGAGTTAGATTTAGGGTTATGCTTAGGGCTATGTTCAGGCCAAGGATTAGGGCTAGATTTTGTGCTAGTTTAGGCCTAGGGTTAGGGCTATGGGTACTGTAAGACATAGGGTTATGATTAGGGCTATTTTTAGGGTTAGGGTTATGGCTAGGTGTAGTTTAGGTCTAGGTTTTGGGTGAGTGTCAGGTTTAAAGCTAGGTTCAGTGTTAGAATCAGGGTCAGTTTTTGGGATACGGTTAGGGTTAGTGTTAGAGCCAGAATTAGCACTAGGTGTAGGTGTAGGAGTAGGGTAAGTATTCGTTTTATATTAAAAGTTATTGTAGGGCTAGTGCTAGGTTTTTGTTTAAGTCTAGGGCTAGAGTTAGGTTTAGCTTTGTGTCTAGTTCTTGTGTTAGACTTAGGTATAGGTATAGGGTTACCAGTAGGGCTAGTGTTATGATTTGGTTTAGGTTTACGGTCAGGTTTAGTCCTAGGGTTACTCTTAGGGTCAGATGAGGGTCAGGGTTAGGTTTATTGGTAGAATGAGGGCTAGGGTTAAGACTAGTAATATAGTTAGTGTTTAAGTTAGGCTAAGGATTAGGATTGGAACTCACATTAGCCTTTGGGTTAGGGTTTGGCTTAGTGTAAGTAATGGGGTTAGAGTTAGAGATAGGGCTAGTGTTAGGGTTAGAGTTAGGGCTAGTATTAGCGTTAAACCTAGGGTTAGGGCTCCGATTAGGGGTAGAATTTGTGTTAGGGTTAGGGCTATGGATAGGACAATGACTAATGTATGAACTAGGGTTTTGATTAAGGCTAGTTTTAGGATTAGGTTAAGTCTAGATGTAGTGTTATTAATGTTATTAATGTAAGGGTGATTTTAGAGCTAGGAT